>NW_024068001.1:0-301455 GCF_009389715.1 Phoenix dactylifera
CTTGAGGTTGGGGGTGACCTTCATATAGTAGTTCATTGGAGAAGGAATAACTTGTTGGCCAGTCTTTACACATCAGTAAGGTTGTCATCTCTACCATGCAAGCACCCTCCGGGGCCCTTCCCATAGGCTGGGGGCCGCAGTGGCCATGCTATCCCTTTCTCCAGGAACAAGGCAATTTAATAGCCGCCCTCTGCTGTGTCTGGTTTATACTCTCAAGAGACTATGCTTTAAGTGCATTCACGATTGGTGCTTTGACTGTTGTGATCCAACATGTCAAATCAAAATACTTGGTCTCTAAGATCAATTTTTAAATTACTTATGTTCATCTGTTGCTTTGGCCTCTCAAAAGAAATTCATGGTGCCGCTACTAGAGAAAGAGAAGCAATCATTCTTGCTTCCCCCCCTCCCCCCTCCCTTTTTAAATATTTGAATTTTTTATATGTAACTTTATGCACTTCTATAGTTAGTGGAGCCTCGTAGAGCAAGGCTGTCTAGTTTTTAACTTGACTAAGGGGCAAACCGTTGATTTTTTGCCAGATTTTTAGAACTGGCTTTGACTGTTGAATTGAGAGTGTCAGTCCCATGTGTCTCTTTTCAAAACTAATTCCTTCCTGTAGGAAGGGATCTTGAATTTTGCAATAAGACTATTCATGCTTGACTGTCAAAGCCAACTACTTGCTGTGTCTCATTAACGTCATGGAGCTTTCAGCAGGGACACTTAAGTACATCAGCTGTTTCCTTCCTTTTTTGGAGTTCTTGTTGGCAAATCATTTTTGCATATGAGACTGCTGTTATTTTACTTTATGCTAACTTGTTAAAAGGTCATACAATGGAGATGTTAGTTTATTCCCACTTAGAGGAAAAAGCAAAGTCTACATTTAGCTATATATGCATAACTGACTTTAAGATGTGTACTTGAACATGGCAAAAGATCCGTCAGCATTGATATTTGGTCGAAGTTGTAAAGTCAACTTGCGTCTTGTTTAACCTCTGAAGGTAGTTTTTTTTCCTGCATGTTGTGGAGCATATTTATGCTCTTTAATATCTTAAGAGTTTTGTCATTATTAAATTGTTGACAATCGATCGGTAATTTGAATTTTAGGGGGAGTGTCGTCCTGGGTTATTTTTTCAGGCTTAGTGATCCAATATTTTCTTTATGCATGCATAAAATTAGGACATCATCATATATCTAGTGCAGCTCAAAAGGCATCACTACAATGGCTCTCATGCTTTTGCTTTGTATTGATTTTAAATGAGAAAGCCACCAGCTCTTGGGTAGTTTGCTTTAAGAGTTTGCAAGCCTCTTGAGCAAATAAACAAATTTATTTGGGGAGTCCAAATATCCTCTCTTCCTTATTTGCTTAGAGGCCAAGAATCCATTCCAATCAATAATTCATGGGTGGAATCCTCTCCCTCCCTCCCTCTCTCTTATGGCAGATCTTCAAATCTAATATTGCATTGTTAGGGTTTGGAGGATGCCACATGGCACACTTGGAGGTGGCGACATCTCCTTGTGGTGTGCCACCTGGATGCTTTTATCCATCACATAAAGCTCTAAGATTCCAATCACTTTTCCTTATAAAATGGAACATGGGAGAGAGTTCATTGAACTTCGTTAAAGGTCTCCTTGCTGTCCTCTCATGAATGGCCAATTTCTAAAGTGCTGAGAGACTTGATTTGTTGGCCACCCTCCATAATACTACATTAAATCACGGTGAGCAATATTATCAGATACACAGAGCATTTCTTTTTTTTTTTATAACATTGGCGTTCTTTTTTCCTCTTTACTGTATAATAAACTACTATGACAAATTGAACATTGTCTGGTTTGATTATATATTTTCTTGACATTTACAGGCCCAGAAATCAGATGTTTAATGCTGAGACAGATTTCCAACAGTTTTGATCTGGCTCTATGTACCTGCTTTTTTTCTCTCAAAGAGGTAAGACTTCATATTCTTAATGAGTTTAAATTCATTTTACTGACTACATTTCCGGTCACATTGACCTCATGAAAATTCAGCAATCTGCTGGTAGAATACTTTCTTTCATAAGTTCATATATGGGTTGTTTTTGTGAGAATATTTTTGGTAAACCACTGGGAGGTGAATTGGAAAAATTTCTTAAAAGGAAGTATCATTATAAAGCTAGCTTTCCCACCAAATATTTTGATGCGGGGGGGTGATGATTTGCAATATGTGTACATCTTCCACTTTATAACAGTATGAAGCATTCCTGTCAACTGATTTGATAGGAGCGGGCCATAGCTACCAGTCGAAGATCTTATTCCTGTCAATCCTATAGATGAAACCTAGCTTGATCAAATAGACTGTCCGGACCACTGAGTTGCTGAATCCTTGATTTTCTTATGCCTAGCCCAATGAATCCTTAGTTTTTGGCATGAAGCAGAGGAAAAGGCATTTGCGACTTAGTCAAAGAGTTCGATTGAGTTTAGAGCAATGATGTGCGAATAAAATCTGCTTCACTATTCGTCAAATATATTCGATATGGCCATGAAAGCTCTTAAAAGTCATTCATTCTGACTTTTCTTCAAGTTCAAAGATGTCTTTTATTTGGTTGTTGATTGGCCATTTAAGGCCTAGTCTCTAAATAGGACATGACTGAAGCATCAAGTCGCTTAGAAGGATAGTTTTTAGTACTTGAGAGTGATTTAGATTAAGAATGATAACTAAAACAATCATCAAATTTAAAATTTATCTAAAAAGAGTAAAACTAAAATTAAAGAAGTAAAAACTGTAAGTCAAATAGTTTATTTATATATTTCAAGTTACAGGATAAAGCATGGAAAGCAAATGCTGACAAAAAAAAAAAAATCTATCAGTCATTCATTAATGTCTCCTCGATAAGGCATGTAAAATTCAACAAATGTTGATGACTTCAAACCTCCAAAAAACTTGGAAGCAATTTAATTATTGCAGATGAGGCTTAAAGAATGACAAACGTGTTTTTTCCTGAAGCCTAGAAAATCTTATAACTGTGCTTATGTGTTGAGAATTTCATAGATTTATATGTTGTTAGTCAAAACATCACAGATTTCAACTGGTGGTAATGTTTGTTTTTTCTACTCCTTTATCTGAGTGCTCCTAATTGAGAAATGTTTTATGATGTTGTAGAATATTTTGAATGTGCGACTTGTTTGGCTGAGAGGAGATCACAAGGCTCCAAGAACAATACAAAGACAAGTGTTAAGAGATGGCAAAAAGGGGGCATTGGGAATGCTCCCCTTGGGCATGGGAACCAAATGCCTTTGTAGTGCCTATGAGATTCTCTAAACATGCGCATCCTTCGATAAAGAAGCATAGCACTTATATCTGTGCTTTGGCTTGGAAAGGGTTCATGTCTTTTTTCCAAAGGGTGGTGGTTCCAAGTTCCAACATCTACACAAACTTCCAAAGTCCCAATCAGCAAGGAGATTTCTTTACCACAAAGCAGCAGCTCTGGAGTGGAGACCACATGGTCCAGGAGGAGGAAGGAGCTTGGCTGGTAAAGTTAAAGATAGCTAAAAGGTAAAGCTAATGGTGCAAGGCCAAAAGATGGAGATGCAAAATAATGGTTTGTTTTGGTGGATGAACTCAAATAATGATTGAGGATATGTTATTTTAATTATGTCAGCCGACCATGGATGTGGACAGCAAAACCTTGATTCACCAATAATAGTTGTTTAGCGGTGTGCTTTGTATGCAAATGTGGGATAAAAATAGTTGGAAAAGTCTTGGAAAAACTTGCGAAAACACTGGAATTGAACCTTGATGGTTAAACCATATTGATTATGAAGTGCCATGAATAGGAACACTCTGAATTGCACCTCCTTCAAATCGAGGAACGGGAATAGCATCCATTTTGGGAGGATTGTTGGATTGATTCCATCCCATTGGCATCACTTTTTGATGACCTGTACCCAGGATCTATGAGAAGAAATGCCACTGTTGCAGCCTATTGACAATGGAACTTCAAGCTCTGAGGCCCATTCACAGAAAATGAACCAAACATGGCAACTTTTCAGTTCATTCTCTTTACAAGTTCATCAACAATGGAGGCCTCCTCTCTCTTTTCTACCAAGCAATTTGGAAAGCAATGGCTCCTCAGAAAGCGAAGGCTTTCTTTGGCTTGCTTTGAAGTACAGACTACGCACTAGTGAGGAGAAAAGGCTATGCAGCGAAATCCGAATGTCCTCTTTGTGGAGCAAATGTTGAAATCGCATCACATCTATATATCAAGTAGCCCCTGTTGGTTCTTTGGAGAACGCACTTATCATCTAACTGCTGGTTCACTAGTAATTGCACCTACAATGACAAACAAATACATTATCATTGTTGTCTCCAAATTGCATCACAAAAAGTTAATTCCTCCTCTTTTCCTCAGAAAAAAGAAAAATGCTGCAAGAATTTGATTCCTCTTGTGAAAGTAAGAATATTTAAGTAGAGCTCTCATTAACCAAGGATCCGTTTGGTTTGATGTAAGTGGGAGTATGGAAAAACTCACTTCAGCCCCATGTTGGACCAATCAAATGCTTGAAGTGGGCTTCCATGAACCGAATTGAAATTGGTTTCAATCATGAGCAGTATTTTTGGGAAATAAAACAAGGACTATAACTATAACGGCTATTATCAGCCATCATGCTGTGAAAGAATGAAAAATAACAGAAATATAGTGGCATGCTTTAGAGCTAGTGTAAACTAGAATTTTCCATACACGGTTGCTTTTAGGAATTAGTTGGATATTAGTTAATTATGGGAGGAAAGAATCCTTCCGATCGAATAAATTATAAAACTAAAAATTTCAAAAAATCGAAATATAAAAAGACACCTTCTGTACAATATTATGCACAAAATGAGAACACTCTACAGTCAAGTCTTAGCAAGAACCAGCAGCGGATGAGAAAAATTTTGTATCCCATTGTTGAGCTCTCGAAAGTAAAGAAAAGACTGTTTTGAGATCCATTCAGCTGGCTGGTTGGATTCTCGAAAAACATGAGACATTTACACAAAATTAAACTCCTTAATGAGTGAATAACATCATGCAGTAAGGGTGGTTTGTAAGAGATACATGCAAAAGAATATCCTCGAAATCAGTCAACCACAACCCTTGAATCTCTTTCAGTCCAAACCCTCCCACATTGGCAGATTTCTAGCAGCTCTGATTTCTGCATCAATACAAGAGGAAGCAGCAAATAAGGAAGCATCCACCTTTATGATCGGTCCTTGCGAATTTCTTAAGAAAACCAGCACTACCTTGTTGGTCAATGAAAGAGAAGGCCCCATGATGATTTTAAACCTCGTTGCAACCCTACAATGTGACACTCCTTGGCCAAAATTACAGCCATTAGACATAGAAATAGTTTAGCACAATGAAGGATTGAGAGAGGCATGTAGGGAGTCGAATATGTTACTCCAAGAGGGAGGCATTTAGGGTTCGGAAGTAACTCATGTTTTTAGGAAGACGAATGATACTGCTGTCTAGCTAGTTTCATATGTGGCTAGTCATTTTGGGGACACCACTTAGAGGAATTTGTTTTCGATCCCCACTTAGCTCCATGATATTTGTACTTGGACTCTTCAAGATGTATTTTTATTAGGGTGATATGACCCACCTGCTTCATCAAAAATTTAAAAAAAAATATTGGCATATGCAAAGCACCCCGAACAGCAATACCACTGCTTTATTGTGCAATAATTGAGTTTAAATATAATTTTTTTTTTATGGAATAAGTTGCAACATTCTTTATATGAAAATAGACACAAAAGTGTCCCTCGTTATTTTTTCTCCATAGCAACGAAGTTTAATTTTTGCATTCCAGGACTGGGTAGTCTGTGTATCCAACAACAGGATCCGGTGTATAGAACGTGGACCTATTATACTTGTTAAGAGGAGCATTGAGCTCAAATCTTCTAGGCAGGTCAGGATTAGCCAAAAACTGGCGACCAAATGCCACCAAATCAGTGTAACCTTCTGCCACAACCTTGTTCCCTTCCTCTCTATCATATCCTCCAGCAGCAATGAAAGTTCCCTTGAAAGCCTTCCTCATCGGAAGCAGCCTGTGAGGTATTTGGCGCCTCCCATCCACAATGGCCATCCTGGGCTCAATCAGATGACAATATGCAATGCCATACTTGTTCAGTGCCTCCACCATGTAAAGACCAAGGGCTTCTGGATTTGAATCCCAGCACTCCATGTAGTCGGAGAAGGGCGAGAGACGCATTCCAACTCTGTCAGCTCCGATCTCTTCGACGATCGCTTCGGCTATTTCTAAAGCAAAGCGGCATCGATTCTCCAAGCTCCCACCGTACTCATCGCTCCGATCATTGACGCTGTCTTTCATGAATTGTTCGATGATGTAGCCATTCGCGCCATGAATTTCAACTCCATCGAAGCCTGTGAATCACAAGAAAATGTGCATCAAATGCTTGTCACGTTGGTGACAGTATATGCATGCAGCATGCTTATAAGTTTTTTCTTCTTCCTTTCCCTTTCTCGTTACAGAACTGAAACAGCGGCACTAGAGAGTGTAACAATTACCAGCTTCAATGGCATTCCTTGCAGCAAGTCTGAAATCATTGACGATGCGAGGGATTTCCTCAGTTCTTAATCTCCGTGGAGGAGAGAACTCTTCGACACTGCCATCGTGAAGGGTTACAGGTGCGATCCCCCTGTCCGTGCTAGAAATCGGTGCTTGTCCATTAGGTTGGTAAGCTGTGTAAGACACAAACATGTTAGAATCGTATCTGATTAGCATTTTTTTCCCTTCTCTTTCAAGCAGACACTGTACTATCGATGATGCACAGAGATTTGTGTGCATGAATCTCAAAGGAATCTCATGCCTAATCCCTTTGATCATCTGATTGTTATTTTTTGGACTAGATAGTGCAAAGAGTAGCAGTAGACGCATGCAGATGTGACGCTACAGTAGAGAACAATTAATACCGTAGCTAGAAGTCCTCCCCACATGCCAAAGTTGGCAGAAGAATAGCCCACCCTTGGCATGGACGGCATTCACAATCGGCTTCCAAGCTTCCACCTGTTCCTTTGTCCATATCCCAGGAGTGTCCGGATATCTAACAAAAGATCGACCCAAAAAAATAAAGACAATGAGATCGACTAGGAGAGCTTTTCCTTCAAAAATGTGGTAGATTAAGTGAAGAATTAATGACCATTTGAAGGATCTTATAAAGTCAATGCTTAAGAATATGACATGATAGAATGGATTAGAGCTTCCAGTGGTCATACCCTTGGGCCGTATCCGAGACCCCAGTGGCTTCGGTGACGAGAAGGCCTCCCTTGGTGGTCCTCTGAGAGTAGTACAAGATAGCATGTGGTTGTGGAACATTACCATAGGATCTTGATCTTGTCATTGGTGCCAAAACAATCCTGTGTACAAATGGAAACGAAAATACTGCCTTATATCAGAATTCTGTGTTCATAATTCCTTGCTTGAAATTAGAACATACTCTCCAAGGAGGGAACAAGTTTTAGCCTTTTTCCTCAAATCTCCCTTTTCTACGGATATTCAGAAATATATACATTCCGATTATTTGCAGAGGCAAAGCAATTAAGTTTGAGCAAAAACAAAATGAGCAAACATATTATTACTGTAATTTCACTCCAAAAAATTACTAGTAGAACTGACGCCATGGGTGTCATCATGTTGAGAAAGTGGTTGCCGACCTTATAAAAGTCTTTTGAGCAAAATGTTTGCTATATAAAGTTGCCGAGCATATAAAATAGTGATATCTATCTATCTATATATATATATACATACATATAGCAATTTATACATACATACATATATGTATGTATATATATATATATATATATATATATATATATATATATATATGTATGTACATATATATATATATATGTATATATGTATGTACATATGTACATACATATATATGTATGTACATATGTACATACATATATATGTATGTACATATGTACATATATATGTATATATATATGTGTGTGTGTGTATTACATATTTACATTTATGAATGTAGAAGAGAAACAGTGGAGGCCGAAAACTCTCAGCGTATTTGGGAAAAAATGTATGTCTGAAGCCTGCATTGAAAAGTGGCGTCGGCAATTTTCCAGCACCTCCATGGCAGATCTCCAACTTTGGTTGCATAAATTAGCTTTTTCCTTCGTTTCCTACATTTCCTTAAGAGTTCCAACAACCACAACAACTGTAAAAGTGGGAACTAAAACAACAAGCCTCCCAACATTGCTTCCTCGCCCTTAATTTCTTAAGCAATTAACAGCCAAGAGCGAATGGATCAAACCAAAGTATTCAAGATGCACAATTAGAAACCACTTGGAGAGCTTTTTTAATTACCAATATATATACGTAAATGGAGTTGAGAGATCAAATTTGTGAAATGATTACTGGGTTCTAAGAACAATTGAAGAGCAAGTAAAAAAAGGTACTGACCTATGAGAAAGATCGAATTTGCCCACTTTGTGCGGAGTCAGAAGAGGGATGGCAGCCATCTTAAGAAAAAATTATGTAGATCAGGCTCTTTAGAGAGTTGCTTGATGGGTTGGTGGAATCTCCGTTCTTCTGCTTTCCTGCTCCTCTCTCGGGAGCGTTGTATGGTATTTATAGAGAGGTTGGAGAGACGTTGAGGGGCATTAGTGGAATCTAATAGAGTCGCCGCAGCTCGCCCCAAGACCGCGCCGCAAGTCAACAGAGATGGGCTTCTTTTTTATTTTATTTTATTTTATTTTATTTTATTTTATTTTATTTTATTTTGTTTTATTTTTTTGGTATAATCGCTGTTCACACCCGCCGAAGGGGGTGTAGCCAACAAATTTTTTTAAAAAAGATGACAAATGGTGACACGTTGTTACTTAGATAAAGGCTTCAGAGTGGTAGGCTGCGAATGAGGCTGTCTAATCAGCCACACTATTTTTTTTATTTTTTGCGCTTTGGTAGGTTCATCATATAATGCGTGTACGAATACATCTAATAAAATCAGAGAATACGAGCTCACGGAATGTCCGAGACAGCTTCCCCTCTCTTAACCATAAGGTATACCTTGAATAGTTAGCCATATAAGCAGCCATATAGTCAGTAACCTCATTGGCCTCTCTAAATACATATTTGACCTGAAAGGCCACCCCATTCCTCATCATCATCTGGATGTTCCGTAGCAGAGGGTGGTGCGAGCTCACATCCCTTCGACCTCCTTGAATCCAACTGATCATCGTTATTAAGTCGTCCTTCAAGACGACCGAACTGGCCTGCAGCACTCACCTTGCATTTTAAAAGCCCGCCTAGGCCGTCCTCAACTTTGCCATGGAGACCGAAGTGTCGAATAATTATCAACCGTCCGTTTTTTTTTTTGTAGAAACAACTACTCATATCATATAAATCTAACGTGAGTATAACCTGCCAAATCATGGGAAAGTACTAAAAACAAAGGAGGAGGAACGTCTGAAGTAGACATCCAAAAAAAATCCCTGGAGTGTCGGGTTACAAAGGAGACGACCCAATCTGCTGCCCTGTTTGCCTCCCTAAATATGTGTGCTGCCTAAAAATCATCCATCATCTAAGCTATCCTAAGAGACTCCCGAATAAGGGGATGGCCATCCCTATACCTGTCTGCCCCCACATCCGCTCGACACCAAGTACCTACCTGGCGTATAATATACTCTCCTAGGCTACCTGCAGCTCTGCTCCGACTATTGTAAGCCCTGGCCTGCGCCGCCTTCCTGCAGCAAGCATCCTCCAATGGTGGTCCCTGATCACAAATCCAATCCCTCCAATCATACTATCTACTGATCTACTGCCGTCAAAGTTTACTTTGAGATAGCTAGAGGATGGGGATACCCAAAAAAATAAGGACAAACTGTAGTATTGAATCAGCATGAGGAGTATCTAGATATCCCTAGCCATTTTGGAAGAAAACCGTTTGTTGTTCGTCGAAGTGTCTGAAACGGAGAAGCCCAAACATCCAATGTGATTTTCCAAATTGCCCTCCACTATTTGTTCACGTGATGGTCCGGTCAACGTGGAAATAGTCGCCATTCGCCTCTCTCTGACGCTTGGGCGGTTGCTGGTTTATTTTATTTGACTAGGGAGAACTCGCACGTGGCCCGCCGAGAATTATTTCGACTCTTCCGTCATCCCATACGTCATGGCCAACCAAATCTAGGAGGGGGACAATTCCAGTTCAACACCCTAATAGGGTGAGGTACTTCGGCGAGAGTTAGTGGTACTGGGCAAAAATTCTAACCTCATGATACCAAGTTCGAATCACTGCGGCGACGATTAAAATATAGCTTCGGCCACTCTTTGGACATGAGGTATAGAACCGCTCTTGGATCGCTAGTAGCCGGGGTGGTGCCAGGTGTGACGTACTCACACTTGGAACTCGAGCCAGAGCCCAGAGGGGTAGCTGAGCCGGGGCCATGGATGGGGAAGGCATGAGTAAAATCGATCGGGGTGCCCAACACACGGCCATTTTTGCCCGTATCGAACATTCTTCTGGCGGAGCGGGAGCCCAATGGAGGCTGCTACACGGGGGTGGGCTTGTCCCTTCCTCCCCCCTACCCCTTTTTATTAGCAAAAAAAAAAAAAAAAAGGGTGAGGTACTTTGTTTCACCCGGTATTGTACCTGTTCAAGCTAAATTTGGAGTATAGCTCCTCTTTTTCTTTCATATAATCTAAAATCACGGTATTACCAAAATCATCATATTACCACAATCATCCTTGCAACCTTGCTTTGTCATGGCCGGCATGCATGATTCTTTTTTCTAATTACTAAAATTTTTGCATTGAAGGTGTCGCGCCCCAAACACATCACTTGAGTCGAGCACACAAGTTCCATGCATCTGAATCAAGTACTCACTCGACACCATAAAACATGATATAATAGTACACATTCCAAAATACAATGAAATATATAGTTCACATACATCAGGTAGCAAGTATAATCTAACAACTCCTCACCTTTGGGATCCTGAATCATAATCGGCGAGCCCTCTGTGGCTCCAAAAAAAAGATATACAAAAGTTACATTAGCTAATGGCTAAATAAGAGATATTTCGTACCTTTTGTAAATGCTATATATATATATATACTTACTCAAAAGAGTATAGTTATTAGAAATTCGTATGCTAGCAAATAAGCATTTATATTTTTATATTTGCTGCTCAACAAATCCAATATATGAATCACATATCATCAAAATAGAAATTCGAACATATATATCACATATTATCAAAATAACAATTTCATTCAATAATGGTTTTAAATAAATTATTTGATCTAAGAGGATTATCTGACTTGATGTTTATAGCTTTAGCCACTGTAGGTAGGGCTAGATAGGGTTCAAGAGCGAGATCCGCCATATTAGAAAACTAAATTTTCAAAGTTCATAGCTTGGTTGTACGACACTTGATTGAGATGATCTTTTTTTTTTCAAATCGGATAATTTTTTGAGATCTATAATATGGCACCACCCCTTACAAGATGTGAAGTAGCTAGAGCTCTGGCCCAATTTTCATTATTTGGATCTCGAAATAGGTTGGTCAAATCGAAAATTTTCTTTTTGAAAAAGTTTTGACCGGTTGTATCTCCTAATTCAGAAAGAATTAAGTGGAATGATTGAAGGCAAAGTTGATGTAGAGACTACATATCTTCCAAATTTTATTAGCTTTATGTATTTATTTTCATCAATCACGTCTATTTTGAAAGAGCTAGTTTTGTTCAAACTTGGAGAGGAATCCAATCCGAATTGTACAAAGAAGAACTTCATTATTATAAATAGCAATTACGTATCTCATTTTTTTTGGAAGATCAATGAAAAAAAATAGGACATAAATCCTACTTTCGCCAATTTCTCCATGGTTTTCAAAATTTTCTCGAGAGATTTAAGTGGAGTAGGTTAAGAAAATTCTTTTTTCTTTCCAATCAGATCAGGTGTCGACATGGGCGAAGGGAAGGGGGCAAGCGCAGATGGTTGCCTTCCTATATTTATCCGCCCGAGGATCCCATCCCAAACCACACCTACTCTCTTCCCCTCTCTGGCCCTCATCTCTTGCTCTACCACCACTCCCTTGCTAGACCCCATCCCCTAGTCCACAGCTGAGATGAGCCTCTCCACCTTTTGGATCCCTTGCTCCACCTCTATTTTTGTCTCCACCTTCCATGATTTCCTCATCACAGCCTTGGTCGAATTTTGCTACCTTATTGGCTACTGAGCCTGTAGCTACGCTAGAGTTGCTGTCCCGCTACCCCTTTAAGAGTGCTACATACTAGCAATTGAACCTGTTGCGGGCCTTCCGACCCAACAGCAGCACAGTCCTTCACGAGGTATTGTTCGCTCTGGGACTCCGGCCCGCGCGTCCAGCGCTACGGAGGGAATTTTTTTCCGGCCTGCGCGTCCAACGCTGACAGGAGGATACCCGCACGGTTTTGCCCTTCAAAAGGCACCTCGTGAGGAAAGAGGTTTCCCCTCCTTATAAGGCGCGGACCTTTTCGCTGCCTAGTTGGTATGGGACTAAATTTGGGCCCTTCCCACATCATAGCCCCCCCAGCGGGAAGGTCCTGTGCCGGTTTTCAGCCGGGACAGCTCCCCAGGCCCGGGGAGAGTTTCTATGTGCGGGCGAGCCCTTCCTCTAGCGCCATCTGTTGCGGGCCTTCCGATCCGACAACAGCACAGTCTCAACCAACTGATGACAGAGAACGGCTCGCGTCTCCCATGAGGTATTATCCGCTCTGGGATTCCGGCCCGCGCGTCCAGCGCTATGGGGGGAATTTTGTTCCGGCCCGCGCGTCCAGCGCTGACGGGGGATACCCGCACGGCTTTGCCCTTCAAAAGGCGCCTCGTGAGGAAAGAGGTTTCTCCTCCTTATAAGGCGCGGACCTTTACGCTGCCTAGTCGGTATGGGACTAAATTTGGGCCCTTCCCACATCAGAACCTAAATTCTATAATTTGGGTCCAAATAGGTTAGTCTAATCTTTTTTTTTTTTGGAAAAAGATTTTGATAGGATGCATCGCCTAATCCCAGTGTTGTCAGAATTGAACTGGACCAACTGGCTCAACTAGTTGAATCGAGAACCAGTCAGCTAACCGGTCCGATGTATACACCTTAAACTAGATTGGCTGAAAATTGGTCCAAAATTGGATGAATTATCCGAACTGGATGACCCATTTGAACTGGACAAATCATGGCTAGAATTTTGGGTTTAAATACTTTAATTTAAAAGGTTGAATTACTTACTTGCTTACCCCAAACTCAAAAGCTCGGTACCTTAAACTAATAAACAAATAGAACCCAAACAAAAGAAAGCTTCCATTGCGCTTATCACTATCAGTACCACAATTAGATTTGCTTTTTTTTTTTTCATTTTTTTCTTTTTAAGGTTTTCTATAAATTTTAAATAATAAAATATTAAATTATGACATCATGCTGATGTCAGCATTTTGTAAACTAGTTGAACCAGAAATCGACCAATAAAATGGTTCAACATCTAGCAAATTTTTTTAAAAAATACTCAATTTAGGTAGAATTAGGTAGAACGGGTGAAGATAAAGTTGATGTAGGTGTTCAGATCTACCTTCTATAAGATTTTAGTTTTTTTGTACTAATGTTTACTAGCTCTGTTTATTTTAGAAAAGATAGTCTTTCTCAAATTAGAAGAGATATTTGATCCAAATTATACATGGGTGGACCTCAATTTGTAAATAGATACTATATATCTTAATTTTTTTTGGAGGATCAATGAAAAAAATAGGACCTAAACTTTACTTTCGCCAAATTTTCTACTATTTTTAAATTTTCTTGAGAGATTCGAATTGAGTAAGTTAAGAAAATTTTTTTTTCTCCTCGATCAGATCAATATGAATGGGGGCTATGCCCGTTGGCTGACTCTTTAGTATGAGACAATAGTGGTGGTGATTGCTGGTGAGGGAAGGTGGGAGTGTTGCGCAGATGAATGGGTATAGTGGTCATGGCGGATTAATACGATTCTTTGGAAGAAAAAGGTTCACATTTTTGATTGAGTACTTTAAAAGGTGCCAAGAAAAATGCGTGGTTTAATGGCCCGCAATCATTATAGAACAACCCTCCTGCATAAGATTTGAAATAAGAGACCTAAGTCTCCATTTTCCTAAAAAAAAAGGAAAAAAAGAATCACCACAACTATAAGAGGATCCAAAAATGATCATACAGACAATCCAGGCTAGAGGAGAGTAAGCTTGGCCCATTATAATTTCAGGTTTTTATGAAAATGTTAAAATTTTTTATATAGTTTTCTTGATCTTTATGTTCTGTTATTCTTTTACATTTTTCAGTAAACAACAACTAACTAGATTACAAGTTCAAGACAATAAACAGAGCTATGACACAAAGCAGTGAAAAGTAATTGGGTCATGTGGACTCTCTCTCTCTCTCTCTCTCTCTCTCTCTCTCTCTCTCTGGTTTTACTTTCTACCCATTAATTCCAGCATGCTGATGCAAATCATAGACTTTCTCTGTTGACTCATCTGGTATCATTTACACGCCGTTTAGGATTTTGACCATGGAGACTGCTTTGGCTGACTTTTGGTCGAACATTTTGTTAGATGTGAGAAGATCTTGTGGCCTTTCCTTTGGGCTGGTTGGCTATTTACCTTTTTCAGTTCTTTAATCTTCCTCGATCCAGTTTAAATAATTCTGTATTTATTTTTGTTTGAAGAAGTCAACCAAGAAAAACACTAGTGTATATCAAACGTATAAAAATGCTATACTAATTTTACGTACGATCGTCATATAGTTTACCGACAATCTTTCCAAACTTAACATTACCATTTTCACATATAACCCCTATCTAATGCCATATTAATGAATTAGACACTGGTGAGATAAAACCACCTTACCGTTTAGACAATACAGCCCTCCGACACCCGATCCCCGTCTGTCCGAAAAAGGAGTGAAAGGAAAAACAGGGACTTGCTTCCAAGTGCATCAATCTAGAAAAATGATTGTATTTCATAGACTTCTAAAAAATTAGAATAAATTATAAATTTTTTTTTCTGAGATTAGAGATAAATTATATTTATACAAAATAGTATGAAAAATCTATGCTTTAAATCATAAGTTAATAGAATATTAGTCAAACCGTTAACTTTTAATTGGACCCAAAATTTATGTTTATCACACTGATACTCAATATTTTGTAAAACCTCCAATTACACCCAGTTAAATTGACTTAGTGAAACTATTTATATATTGTAAAAAGTCAAAATTATCCCTATAAGAAAATAAGGCTCCTCTTCACTTTTCCGACTCTTCGATCTCTTCAAAGTCTTCCATCCTTAAGAGTCTTCTTCTTTTCGAGATTAAGTAGCTAGGATTTCTTTCTTGCTTCGTCAACCTGCCGTGAGCGTCCCTTCTCAACGAGCAACCTACAACAAGCTTTTTTCACAATCAACATCTATAAACGAGCATCCTTAATTTCCGACTAGTATTTGACAACGAGCATCCTTTCTGATTAGGTTTTGCTTTCGCTTCCTTGCCCAACATGTCACAGAGGTTAGGGACACATGTGTATCATTTGTTGATTTTAAGTTCTACTTATCTAGTATCGTAGATATGATTCTTTAACATTATTGCTGTAGATGAAGATTCTTATATCTATATATAAAATTATGATAACTCTAGCAGTCTATCATTAAAAGGATCTAAATCAGTATGTGCGTGAGAACTCTTCTTTTTGGAGGGTGCATCAGTTGTAGTTCCATGGCCTGATTTAAACTATGAAGTAGCTGGCTTAAGCGACAAAAACTCTTATTACTAGTTCCATGCAGCCGAAAAATTTATAAGCATCTGCTTGCTTGAGAGATCTGTATTATTTTTTTCTTGGTACAAAGCTCTTTTCTATGATCCATCAAGATCAAGCTCCAAACCTATGACGCCTTATGGATGCTCTCCTCCTTGGATAGATATCATATCACTTAAGACTAGTTTGTTATTTTCTAAAATTTTTCTATTATGGCATTTTAGTCTCATTTAAGTTAACGATTTGGCTAACATTTTATTATTGGTGGAAGTATTGAATAAAAATAAATCTTAGGAAGATAAGCATAGGTTTTTCAAACTACTGGATATAAATATATTTTATCTTTAATCTCAAAAGATATTTTATAATTTATTTATTACTTAAAAGCGATCTTAACTTTTTTATATGAGATGAATGGATTCATTAACTTTGTTAATTTAATTGAATATGATGATAGATTTTATAAATTATTAAATATAAATATAATAAATATAAATATGAAGCGGTGGTTTTTGTAATTTACTCTAAAAGTTATATACCTCCCTGTGATTTTATTATTACAAGCACGCAGGACTCGAGGCAGAGCGATGACCGGAGACGCCGGCGGACGATCCTCGCGACGACTCGTCCTCCTCGCCTCGATTTTTCTCCAATTGATCCCAGGTTTGGCTCTCCTACGACGTCAAACATTTACTTCTTATTAAGAATTTATGGGAAAATTTTTCTTTTTTCTTTTTTTTTCCTTTTTATCCATCAATACCTCTCGATTTCTCTTAAATTAGATCTCATATGAACTGCCCCCTTCCTCCATAATATTCTTGAAATTTCTTAGATTTTTCCTTCCTTATTGATCTCGGGAATCTGAGTTTAGGTTTTTGAGATCTTGTTCTAGGGAGAGGGTTAACTTTGTGAATTTAATTTTGCCTTTTCTCTCCTTGCAGTTTAATTTTCTTCGGATTGGTGGCATGTTGCTGTAGTATACAGTCACGATAATGATTTTGGCATCTATCTCTAGGTTTTAGTTTTTGAGTTTTAACCCTTAATTTCCTTTTTTGTGCTTTTTCTTTGAATCTAAAAATTATTCAGAGTATTTAATTTGTGGATTTTTAGCTCGAATTTACAGGGTTGGAGCAGTAGAACTGTAAGGATTAAGGACATAGAATTAGGGACTGAGGGCAGTCCGGATCTTCGAGAGAGAATTTTGGATGATGGGTTGACAAGCACTAGCCTATGTAGCTTGAAATACTTTGACAACTTGGACGGAATCACTCACTCTATCATTAATATGAATATATTCTCATTTTATGCTTATAGAGATGTTACAGGGAGAGCGGATGATATTTACCGAATTTCTTTGTGCTTAATCTTGATAAGAAGGAAAATTGGATAATAAGAGACATTCTTGATGCTCTTTAATACTAATTATTGAGAAGAATTGATGTGGCAAATGTTGGAAATCCTGATCAAAACTTAGGATAAAGTTAATATTAGGTTTGGATGAGTTAGGCTGATGTTGGATTGAGTTGATGTGGTTTTAGGATATGATAAAAGCTTAGCACCGTGATGGAGTTTGTGGGTTTCAGATTAAGTTTTTTAGTAGTATAGTTATGATATTGTGAAGATTGAAGTAGTTGGGACTTTGCATATCTCTTAGCTCGGCTCATGTGCACTATGCATATAGAGAACAAAGTAACAAAGTTTACAGTGGATTGAGAATTCTATTCTAATATGATAAGGACTCGGGAGCAGTGGTTAGTAGTTGTATGGCTTATCTAGCCATGAATCTCTAGAATGTGAAGTCTCTAGTAGAGTGTGAGTATATATATATATCAGAGACAAGTCACTAATAAAATTTTATTTTGTGTACTCATTCTTTAGCTCTCTCTCCTCCTTTTCCCATCATGCTGTTTATGTTTTCTTAAACTTAAGCAGTTCTACAATTGGTATCAGAGCCTAGGAGAGGCCTGTTGGAGCAATGCTATTAGAGCAATGACAATGGCGACTGCATATTGAGCATGTAATGTCCCTAGAGATTGGAAACAAACACTTCTTCAACTGCAACTTAGAAGTCCAAGATGGAGTGGGTCATGGACACAGATTGGTGGATCTAGCCAGGACTATTGAAGTTTGATGAAAGAAACTTTGTGCATTGAAAGATCAAGATTTGGCATTTTTCATATGTGAACAGCAAGATCTGTGCAATCTTCAACTTTCTAGTGGTTGAAGGAGTGCTTGTTGCAGATCTCTTGTGACACCGCTTGCTCGATATGTGGTTGTTCTTGTCGTTGCTCTGCTTGGGTTCTCATAGTTGTAGAACCTTGCAGGTACAAATTAACATGGAAGGCATGTTGGGAATAGATGGGAGGAGATGAGAGAGATGCAAGATAACACACCAAAATAGTATTTGATTATTGAATTCTCTCTACCTAAAATTACAATCAGACACAAGAGGTATATATAAATTTACATGAAGGGATAGTAATTAACACCAATGGACCTGGTTTCAGTTCTATCCTTACTCTTCTTTTACCTATCTAAAAGAAAAGGTGCTTCATACGGACTCTAGCCACCGTACCACATCTCTCTACTAAAGACAAAACCTTGCATTTGTTAAGGACTTGTTTCCCCTATTCACCAAAAAAAGACTTACTTCTTGCACATCCAACTTATCCTATCTTATCATACTCCATAGTAGACACAAAGTCTAACAAGAGTTAAACAACAAGTTATGACTAAACAATATTATACATTTAAGGACCCAAGAGTTGGACTCTAACTTCTAGGTTTGGTTTATTCTTTCCAACAGTCCACCTTATCAATCCTATGAGTCGCCTATGTTGTCAAAGTCATCTCCATCGTTGTGATTGGTATATGTGATGTATCACCATGCCATCAATCATCCCATGCTATTAATCTAGACCATCCATGCTTACGCACCTTCAAATCTTCCTTGTCAGCTGCACACAATTGGTACCATGGATAATTTACTCCAAAAATTTCTATTTGATCTGACATCATGCCCTATGGCAGATCATGATGACATACACCATCTGATCTGCATCTTCTTAGCTGCACTTATCATCTTCTATGCTTTCTTGGATCTTGTTATCAACTAGGAGCTTCACATTACCACACAGTTTCTTCATCAACTAACTCTCCTATAATAAAATCTCCTGAACCTGTCATTTAGAGGCACTAAAATCTCCGAACTGCCAATGATAATTGAATAGATATGAACATCTTGATTTTGAGGGGCTCCTTCAGTCACAATTATGGATGCCTCTTGATGTTCATCTTTGAACTGTTCTACATTGTATTATTCTATATGGATCATGTCCTCTGACTCTTTCCTGTCTTTTACAGGCTCGACACATGGATTAGCAACACAAATAAAATTAGATTCAGGAGAAGTGGTAATACTAGATTATCGCCTTCTCATAGTGAGGATCAACATAATTATTTCCATTTCCATGTTTATGATCACAATCACCACCTTCTCCATGATTTGATCTTGCTTCCTTCAGTCCTTGGGCTTCATTGTACATCTTCTTTAGAAAGTGCCATGCTTCTTTCGATTTATGCACCCTTTTTATCTTCTCAAAGGTATTCTCATTGATGACCTGGTAGATGTAGGATAATGCTTCTTTGTCCTTCTTTCAATCTTCTAATAGCATCTTCTATGCTTGAGGGAGTATCTCAAACTCTTGTTCGCCGGCCGCCTTACTGTAGCCATATTCAGTCACATCCATTAGCTCTTCAGATGTGAAAAAAAACGCATCTTGATCTTCCGGTGCTCGAAGGAGTGTTTATTAAAGGAATGTTCTAATTGAAGGAGTGTATATTGCCAATCTCTTGTGATGTTGCTCGCTCGATATGTGGTTGCTATTGCCAATGCTCTAACAGGCCCCTCTTGGGCTTCGATACCAATTCTAGAACCTCTTGGGTTCAAGAAAACATGGACTGCATGGTGGGATAATAAGGAGGAGAGAGAGCTAATGAACGAGAACGCAGTAATATCTTTTTAACTTCTTTTTAATCTCTATGTTGAACAGCATTTTATATATAAAGTTTTTCACATTCTATAAGCAAACAACTACGTAAGCCATGCCACTATTAACTATTACTCCCAAGTCCTAATCATATTATAATAGAATTCTCAATCCATTACATACGTTACTTTGTACTCTAATTGCATACTGCACATGAGCAAGGTGCAAGTCTCAACTACTTCAACCTTCACAATAACATGACTTATACTACTACAAATCTAAGTCCAAAACCCACAAACTTCTTCACCGTGCTGAGCATAGACCATTTCCTAAAACCGTATCAATTCTATCCAACTTCACCCTAACTTATCCAAACCTATACTAAGTTTGGATTAGGACTTCCAACAGCAAAGCACTATTGTTGACTATCAAAAGATATGGATTAAATGGGTGGTGTGAATGTTGTGGACTCAGAATATATATGTGCTGGGTCAGCTGTATGATATAGTAGGCTGGTTGAATTTTTTCTGTCATGCTGCTAGATAATTCTTGGCACCATTTGGGAACCATGCCTTAAGTGTTAGTTTATGCCAGAGTTTCTCATGAATATTATTTACTCGGGCAGGCATTCTAAAATCTTTTGGTTTTGGCTTGTTGTGCTGATGATGAGCATGTTGACATAAATGCAAGTGATGATGCAGCATCTACCAGCATTAATGTGCTCATAAGATACATTAGATGAAAACATGAGACTTTTCGTTGCTAGTGATATATCTTGGACTAGGTTAGAATCTCTTACATTATTAGACTGTTTAAGTGAAGTATGTTGGCAGCTTCAAACAATATAAATTGGGGTTTCTTGTTAAATTTGACATAGCTCGAGCTTCCTCTAATTCAATATTTTGTACATCTCATTTGGGAATTGTGGCTTTCTGAGATAAGAGGCAGACATGGAAATCCTTAGAAGTGTCTTCTCAGTGTCAGAACAACATGAGTTTTCTTGCTATGAGTGGTTTATGTATGTTATCCTTTTTGAAAATTGTTATTATATTCACCAATTTATCACCACCACTAACTCTAATACAAATTTGTACTTATGCCTCCAAATTAACTCTATTAGACACAAATCCCTGCTTATAATTTGTAAAGTGTTTTTGTTAAAAAATTTGACAAAATTGCAGCTCAGTTTATAATAAATCTTAAGAAGAAATGATTTGAGGCCTACAAACAGGAATTTGTGTTGACTATGAATCTTGGTGGCTTTAGTCTTGAAATGCACGGTTTAATTCAGTTTATTTTCTCTGACTTATATGTGCAAGCCAGACTTCAATGAGTGTAAAAATTCTCTCTCTGTCTCTTTCTCTATGTAATTTGTCTGGCACAATGGCTAAATGCGTGATCTAGAAGAAATTTCCTACAGTTACATTTATATTAGTCTCTGACTTTTCTCATACTGCAAGTTATTTTTTACCTTTATTGGATGAATGTCAACATTCTTCAGATTATATATATATCATATATAAGAGATTTTGAGAAAATAATCTATATAAACTCAGTTACTTCTTGTTCAGTGACAGTGGGATGAGTTATTCTCTGTGTTTTTGATCTTTCTAATTTTTTAACATGTTTTCTTTGCATTCATCATTGTTTCTTTGCACCCTGAGTAGAATATTTTCTTCTTACTAGGTTTATCTGATAATCCATCAACTCCTGATGGAGTAAAAGCCGATACCCATCCTAATTCCAGGAGCAACACTGGGCTTAAGGTGCTGTTCATTTTGCTTGGGGTGGCCACACTTGTGGTATTGTCTGTTTTCTTGTTCAAGAAGTGGCAGAAAAGGAAGAGAGAAGAACAACATGCCCGACTGCTGAAGCTTTTTGAAGATGATAATGAGCTTGAGCTTGAACTTGGTCTTCATGATTAAGAAGTTTACTTCTTCATCAAATGAATGCAATATATGGCAGAGGTCATATTGAATTATATATATGTATAATCTGTGTACTGAAGCTTGTAATATTACTCTGATGAGCTTTCATTTAGTCCTATTGCCTTAACCTTTTCATTTTTGTCAAAGCTCTCTTTTCCACTTTGAATTATAAGGAAAAAATCTTTCAGAAAAAAAAGTATTATACGAACAGAAATTTGACCTCCCTTGTGCTTCATCAATAAAGATTTCTTTACTACAATCTTCATTTAATGATTTTTCAAAGCAAGGCTATCTTTTCTATAGGTTGGTTTATTTCCTGTGAACCCTTTGGTAGGTAGATAGAGAGGTCTCATGCTATCAAATTACTTGATGAAATTCTGTGCTGGTAGAAAGGACACTTACAGTTAAGAAGCCATAAAGATTGACCAAAATACAAAGAACAACTTGGAGGAATGTTTCTGACTCATTACAAGGATTAGTAGATCTGGGATGCCAACATAGTAAATGAAAAGATAAGAATAAAAAGTTGAATGACAAGTTCAGAATCCAAAAGAACAGCTTAGAGGAATGTTTCTTCCTCATTATGAGGATGAGTGGATCTGAGATGCCAGCGCAAGTAAATAACAAGATGCAAATAAATAGTTTAATGGCAAGTTCCAAAATCCAAAGGGAATTACTTTCCATATATGGAGCATTCCTTCAGGTCATAGAGATACATTGGACAATAAAGTAGGGAACATCCTAATTATTATCTAAGTTGTACTATTATGGACATACTACTAGAATCCGGCAAGCCAAATGCCGGACGAAAAGTATGAATAGTTCTTTTAACAAAGAGTTCATGGGCTTTGCTTCCTTGGGCGAGTGGCGCATGCAGTGTAGCAGGGAATGGGCTGTGGGATGAGAGAAATTATATTCTAGACTCAGTGTAGGATGGTGGGGATCTATTTATTGCAAGATATAATGATTATAAATAAGTTACAGAATTTTACTATCATAAGATGCGCACTTGATTGAAATCCTTTGGCACTTCGATAAATTATGTTATGAAAATTTTAATACAAGAAGCTAACTATTTAGCATGATTTTTTTTTCCTAGGTCTGATTTATCTGGTTATCTGATTTATATTTTTACATAAAATTGATAATTTGTTTCTTCAGACTATAATCTCTAAGCAGCCGTAAAATGCCATTTCTATTGATTGTCCCTTGGGGTACTTAGGTCTTTTGTCCTCAATACTTTGCATCTATCTTTTCATGAAGTTGCTTTGCTTTTAGGGTTTTTGACCTCGTGGGGTATGGAGAGCATACATAGATGATGAAGGAAACTCTACATCATGGTATACCGTATTGGTGTGAACTAGATAGTATGGGGTGTACCGTACTGTACTGGGTATGGTATGCAGTATGGCTGGCATACCAACACTCGATATGCCAAAAAAATTTTGTACCATACCGTACCGACATTATACTAATATAGCACTGAATTTAGTACCGAAACAACGAATCTTGCTCTATATACTTACTAAGGTGCTTGTTCCGCAGAGCAGCTGCAGCCTTGTGAACTAGCCCTGTGTGCAAGAGCTGTGTTCTCCTTTAATATTTTTGATTAGGAAGCTCAAAAGCAACTTTCAGGCACCTGATGCTGCCTTGGAAGATTGAATAACTAGTTTATATCACACTGTGAGGCCTTCTGTTTTGGCTCATGATGATCTCTGCTATGCTGAATTTTATAACATTTCAAATTGCTGTCAGTTCTAAAGGAATTTCAGGTCATTGAGATAAATAAAATAATAATAAAAAAACAATATTGGCATACTGATGATTGTCAAGGAGGTCATTTTTCCTTACACCGTTTTCATAGAGAAAATATTTATATGGTTCGAGGAGGTATATTTGAGGCAGAATCTTGGTTTTTTTAATTCACACTTGGTAGTTTGTGATTCTTCAGAGATTTTAATTGCATAAATATCCTATGTTTCTTTTGCTCTAAGCATTTCGATTTCTCTCAAGTTTCTTGCTCAGCGCTATCATAGTATGCGAGTTGCTTCGTATAGTTTGCTATTTGAGGGAACCTAGTATCCTTGTTGGTTGGTTTAATTTTTGCTTTACATTTGTTTCTCTTACTGTAAGTACTTTTGTTTCATATCAGCTCCTTTAAATTGTAGTCTAGACTGGAACCATAACTAGCTCTTTTGTTGTTGGTCATTGCACCATCTCCCTCAGAGTTGTACCATGCTTGTTATGAATTACACTAACCTTCGCTCAGTCCTTGAAACCACTGTCGATGACATTCTTCATGACTAGGATGCTCAAGTTTTTTCCTATACAAACTGCTCCATCTAAAGTTTTGCTTTCCATACAAACTGCTGCGACTTCAGGTTTTGCTTTCCAAAGGGGAGACGTTCCAGCCTTTTAGAATAATGGAAGTGCTTTCAGAAAGGAGAAGAAAGGGATCCCAAGCATTAAAAGCATCATGTCGTAAGAAATTTTTTAGACGTTTGACCTTTGGTGGGTGCCCTATGAGGCAGCTGCAACAATGTCAAGTGCACGGCCTCCATTTGGATGATATTAGATCTTGCTTAGCTTTCGGTGGTCCTCATAATATGTAGAAGTGACTTTAGGGTACTGTTGGTTGCAGACATCCGAGGGTTATAGGTGATTATTCTGCTAACCAAGGTTCGCCGTATTGATGCCAAACCTTGTACCAGTGCTATATATACTAGCACTATATCGGTACAGTATAGTATGGAGCTTTTTCAGCATACCGAGTGCGGTATGCTATCCGTACTGGATATCGATACCAAAATAGTACAGTACGATATATCTTGTACCATCCGATTTGGATTGGTACGGCGAATTATGTTGCCAACCCCTTGAACACCTCTTTTTTTGGCATGAGATAAAATTGCCAAATCAATAGCCAAAAAGAGAGTTAACTGAGTTAATATTATTTCACCATGAACGGTTGAAATATAACTCGTCCTTTGTCCTCGCACCCTCCCTCATCACTCTTATTTTTTCGCATGTTTCCTCAAGTTATCCCACTAATCGCCCAGCATCAATTAATTAATTAGATTTTTTAATTAATCAGGATAAGGGAATCTTGGAGGGTTAGCCTAGATTTAGGGTTGGTTAACCTAGGATTTGCTATCCTGCAACCAAACGTGGCCTAGAGATGCTATTTGCCCTTCATTATGCTTCAATTTAATGGACTTTCAACCAAAGGCATGCATCAGAGAGAGCACTAATTTATGTCTGCTTACCTTTCTTCCTTTTTGCTGAGTTCTCTTTGTTATCATACATGAAGAAATCCTTCTCCCTTCCATGATTCCATCCCATCCACCAGTAGTTGCATTGCTGACACAGATTGCACTTCTTTGCAAATAAACGCCTAATTTGTCTGTGATGCGACATTGTGATGGATCCCATAGCAGATAGCTGCAATTCCATGCTGATTTTGTTCAGAAAAAATGTTTGGCCACAAAGTCATATTCTCTGGTCAGGAATAAATTTTGTTTTGATATGTCAATGCCTACTTTGAATGCTATCTATGTGAAGAACTTTCATGATCCCAGCTGAGGGCAAGCACCAGCATTTAGTATTTTCCCAACCAATGGACCTCCTGAATTAAACCTGGTAGAAAACATCCTGCATCAATCGGCTGCTGTTGGTCATCTAATGTCCAACTGATGTGAAATGCAGGTTACCATTCTGGTCCTACAGACTGTTTAATGTAGTCCTGTCATCCTGTGGTCCTTCCAGCTTTAAGCTTCAGCAGGAATTATTCTTTTGATATCAGGAATTTATGGTGTGGATAGTTTTTGAATATATGGAGTACTATTGACCATGCTTCAGCCTTCAGCTGGCAATAGGGAGAGAAACTGACCTACCATTGTTGGTTGGATAGGATACTTGGATCTTCAAGAGTAGCAGTGCTTCGAGGATGGTGGCTGATAGAGTCCTACTATAGGCAGCAGAGTTTATTGGAACTACTGTGGTTTCACCTTCTGGGATGACTGGAAAAATTTGGGGCCTTCATTATGCTCTTGTAGTGTTCAAGACTATGGTCGTCTTCTGGGTGCTTTTTGGTTATCTCAAGGTGAACTTTGATTGCAGCATCGGTGACAGTGAGAGCTGTGGCAGCGTGTGCTTCGTCATTAGAGACCATGGGGCTAAACTGGTGGTGGCTGGGGGTTAGTACATTTTCGACACGTCTGCCATCTGTGCCGAGCACAGAGCTGCTTGGGAGGGTATTGCCTTCGTGAGGCGCATCTTGGGTGCAGATCGTCTCCTCCTTGAGGGTGACTCGGCCACGGTGATCGAGTGGATCCAGAGTCGGAGAGGCACTGTGGAGGGACAGTCGTTGCTCCACGATATTTGCAGACTACTAGGAGAGTATGGCTCCTTTATGGCCACGCATGTCTACAAGGAGGTGAATGACGCGGCTGACTGGGTTGCGTTCCACCACTCAAGAAACTGGAGAGTAGTATTTTAGTGAGCTACTGTTTTCTGATTTTGCTGGTTGCCTTCACACCCACTGCGTGTGAGCCGCCGTTGTACCAAAAAAATAAAATAAAAAAGAGGGAGAGAGAAACTGGAGAGTAGCACTCTTTTACAATCCATCTTTTCCAAAAATATGTAAATTATAAAGCCACTATTGCTTTAAATTATAACATAAAAAAAATATTTCTTGATTTAAGGTGTGTGTGTTCTTATTCTATTAGTTATAGCATGGAAAAATGGAAGATTAACTGAATTAGAGGAGAAACAAGAGAGAAACGGTGAACCTACATTTATTATGACTCGGTTTCTGTTTGCATTCGACATAACATTTGAGCTTTAAGTTGTCAGCTGTAAATTACCAGATGGAATAAACGTGAGCTACAGCATCAGCAGCAGCTGCATCCATTCAAATATAGAACAATTGCAGCAACTTTAAACAATAGCACTGTTATCCTCGTACAGCTTGAGCTGCAATGCACTTTTGGATGTTCCGAGGAAGTGCAGGAGAAAGTGTACAGGGATAGACCTGACGAATTAGAAGATAACAAAAGATTCATTCATGTTGATTTATTTGTTGATTATTTAGATAGTTTATTTCTTATTGTGAGCGATCCAATTGGGGAGAAGAAAGATTTTCTTCAATCCATCAACTCTTGGATTTTTTAAAAGAAAACTAGAAAAAGATGAAGAAATCTCGAAAATAGAGCTTCAAGTCCTATTTTCTTTCATTGATCCTCTACACCTCTTAAACTGAGGTATATAGCTCCTATTTATAATACTAGTGAGGTCCCTCCTTTCATAATTTGGGTTGGATTCCTCTCCTATTTCGAATAGCACTAGATATCCTAAAATAAATATAATTAATAAAAATATTTTTTAAAAAATAAAATTTTTGAGAAGGTAGATTTCGACTTCTACATCAACTCTGCCTTCTGTTGCTCTGCCTGATTCTTCTCGGATAGAGAGCTATGTCTGACCAAAGTTTTATCCGAAAAGAAAACTTTAAGTTTGACCAGTCCGTTTCGAGGCCTAAACGATAAAATTTCAGTCCGATTTAACTTTCTAAGAAAATAAAAATAAAAGAAAAAGCTTGTAAGTGACATTTGGTATCACTTTCAAAAAAAATTTTTCTACTTTTTTTTTTCTATTCTAAAAGTATAAACATGTTCATAAATTTAAATATATAAACACATGTAGTGGTAATAGTAGTGGTCGTTGGTGGCAGAAGCAGTCGTATGTAATGAAGGCATTGACAGTGGTGACGGTGTAGCGGGGCGAATAGAAGACAACAACGACA
This sequence comes from Phoenix dactylifera, assembly GCF_009389715.1. Taxonomy (NCBI): domain Eukaryota; kingdom Viridiplantae; phylum Streptophyta; class Magnoliopsida; order Arecales; family Arecaceae; genus Phoenix; species Phoenix dactylifera. The sequence goes on from NW_024068001.1 coordinate 27,508, forward strand.
GTGGTGGCGGCAACATCGGCATCAACAGTTGTAGTGATATCACTGAGAGTGGTAAAAATCTATATATTTTTTAAAAAATATGGAAATAATAATTTTATTAATTTTGAGAAATAATAAAAATATTTTAAAAGATAAAAATAGAATAATAAGATCAATCCAACGTAAACTTTCCTGCCCTTCATTTGTTTTTCTTGAGCTTCAGCTCACACCAAACCAACTAGGAGTTAGGATGGGTTCGAGCTTTTCCTACCCTCCATTTGAACCTGTCACCATCCTGTCTTATCACCGAATTCTTTTGTGGTTTTATATTGAACTCGGCCTTCAGCTTCTGTGTAATTGCTTGGGACCATGACCTCCAGTTTCATTCTTTTGTGCTCTGCCCCCCAAGAAGCTTGTTCAAGGCCCAGATGATGCTTACCTATTCTTAGAAATCGAAGTGACTCTCTCTCTCTCTCTCTATCACTCTTTTTCTCTCTCTAAACTAACGTAAATATATGCAAACTAATATAATTATATACGTTTATTTTTATATACGTAAATTCCCTCCTCTTGATTTTGATGGTCATTTTATTTTTAGTTCTAGTCCTGTATACATTTAAGTTCATCTATATACAAAACTAATATAATTATGTATAGAAACAGGTTACGTAGAAAGCAGACGTTACTGCATGCACAAAGCTAGCCTAACCTTGTAAAAGACTCAACATAAATGTAGCTGTGAAACAAAGAATAGGGTATTAATTAAGTTCCTTTACAACTAGAAAGATGTTCCAAGTTTTAATCCCTTATTTGACCACAAAATGTAGCTAATAATGCTTCATGGTAGGCCATGGCCCAAAAGAATCATGGGCCATAATCGTATCACAACCCACCTACTATCATTTAACTAGCACTTTCTGTGTTTCAGGATTACTTCAATTTGCACAAAACATCATGTAACAACGATATAATGGCTGATTTAATTGTCGAATAACAATCGCCACCATTACCATTATTCAATGGGGTTGAAGTATCTTGTGGCCGTTCTACTTATACATGGATCCCTACTGTATAATGGGAAAAGGTTTTGTGGATGAACTCATGTGATGTATAAAACAAAGTCTTTTTATTCATTTTATTAACAATGTAATGACCTTTTAAGTAGTTCAAATGATGGGGACCCGGGCAAGTGGATTGCTTGTAAGAATGGTGTTCATAAGGGGACTAGAAACCAAATATATGCAACAAAGAAGAAAGGGATTCATTAGAGCTTAATAGCTTTTATATGCTTTTCCAAATTGAAAGGCATGCAATATCTTGGAGAGGGTAGCGTTCATAGAAGATTTCCTTCCAAGAAAGATTCTAGAGCTCCTCTCCGACCAAATACGTCAACTTGGACTTGATTTTCCTGAGATGCCAAGAAGTCCAAAGATCTTGAAAATTAGATGACCATCCTTCAATCTTAAGCTGCGTCTTTAAGATGAGTTTGAGGCTTCTGTCCGTTTCAGCATTATTGTTGCACATAGGGTACCCTAAAGAAGAACCCCATCCTTTTTGTGCTGAAATCTCTTCTATGTGCAACTTATTTTTTAGAGACAATCATATTGAAACTTTGATCTTTTATGGAGCCTCTGTCTTTAAAATGGCCTTATAAAAGGGCCATTGGCCGCATCCACACCTGTATTAATGTGTGAGCCGCTGTTGTACCAAAAAAAAAAGAAAAAAAGGAGGGGCCATAAGATACCTCCTTGGTTAATAAATTTTTAGAAAGAGTCCACCGTATATGCTCCACACCATCACATCGGCAATTCTTGATGGTCTGATAGATTCCAACATTTGTGACAAGAGCGCCAGTTCTTTGGTTTCTTCTAGGAATAGAGGACCAAACAGCTTGATACACCATTTCATCTTTTTCCAACTCCATTGAGAGGCCAATGAGGTATTGACTTTCACTAGCTCATCAAATAAGTATGCAAGATTAAGGAACAGCACCCACCCATGCATTTTCCCAAAATGCCTGATATTCTTGTTATTGCCTAGTTTGAAAGAAGTGCAATGCCAAAGTGCATTGAGGTCCCTGCTTATATCCTTCGAAACTGGCGAAATATTCTACAAATACTAAATCAAAAATAACTTTTGGCAGCAAATTGCTTGTGGCATTTCTTATGATAATAATATAAGTTGTAGCTTGGTGGATAAGTGCTTGCTATTCAAACTAGGGATCACTAGTTTCAAAAAAAGCCACAAAAATACAGGCAAAGGGACTTACAACATTCCTTTTTTCCGCTTATACTGGCACTTAAAAATGCCGCTAATAACTATTTTTGTGATAGTATAATGCCAAAGTTGTGGAGGTGTTAATTCTCCATTTTGAATTTATCTTAGGCCTAAAGATTAATCTACTCAAGAAATCTCAGTTTTGAATGTGTCTTGCCATGCTTGTGAATCTTATAACCTATCTTGGTTTGCCTTTTAAATGATTACAAACTCTCGAAACAATATTGGTTCCTGCTTGTTAAAAAAATTGATAGGAGGCTTGCCTCTTGGAAGGGTCAATTGCTATCATACGGTGAGAGCCTAGCCGCCATTAATTCAGTGCTAACTGCACTCTTTTTATACTATAAGTTCGGATCCTCTACAATGCATATTTTGCACCATGGAGATCTGTGCAAGGTTGGATGACGTCATGTCGCCTATCTCGAAAATGGATGGTTGTTACCTATCAGGTTGCTCGTGCCAACCATATCCGACAATGCATCGTCTTCCCCAGTGCAAAGCATGCACTTCGTAGTTTTTGTTTTGCCAAAGTGCTTCTTCTTCTTCTTCTTTTTTTTTGGTACAATGGTGACTCACACACAACGGGTGCGGGTGTACTCCATAAGATCAAGAAGGATGACAGAGTACAATGGAGATGGAACCGAAGAGTGGGCGTCTCAGATGAAGCCTCCGAAATGCTGGGCTGCAAAGGATGCCACCCAAAGAGCTTCTTTTGAGAGGCAAAGAGATACCAACCTGCGTGTGTGAGAGAAATGATAAAAAGAGGCGAGCTTTCTTTTGGAAAGGCCGGTGGTTTCAATTGGCCCGTGACTCTGGAGGTAGCCTAAGAGAGAGAGGTGTCCTCGGCAACAAAAAACCTCAAGGATTGGAAGAACTCCGTGCATTCCAAATGGGCTTGGAGCCAGCTGCTTGAGAAACATTTCCCACGGCGAACCAGTGCTCACTCATTATAGCCGAGAACTCGTCAGTTTGCACGGCCTCTCACCCATCTGGAAGAACATCGGAAGAAATATGAAGCCATTCTCCATGCAGCTCGCTGCTTATCTTCCAATATAGGAACCGAGAATATACTAGGTTTTGGGAGGATCATTGGTTAGGGTGCACTGTCTTAATTCTTCTTTTCCCAAGCCTCTTTAAGCATGCAAAGGAAATAGAGGGAGTTGAGGTAAAAGCTGGATCATGAAGTTGACAAGGAACATTCACAACTGATAGGATTACTCAACCCTATTCATTAAGACCTTGGAGGGTGGCGGACCAACCTCTCTAGAAGTTAACTTCTGAAAAGGTTCTCGATTTCTTCATTCTATAGCTCCATCAACAATGGTGGTCCATACTACAATTCCTTACAGAAAGTAACAACTGCGAGAAGATCAAAATATTTAACTGGTTAGCTTTGAAGAAGAGAATTCATACCAAGGAATATCTTCTCACCGAGAAGGGTTGGAATGTTAATCCGTAGTCTGTCAATCACCTTCTCATCCCTATTCATTCTCTGCAGAACATATGGTCTACTATCAGAATTGAACATGTTTAAAATAATTAAGGAAAGGAAACATCTGAAATGTGTCTTCGATATACATTCAAACACTCTTTATTTTATTTTTATCTTTTGTATATGTTATATCTATCCATAAACTAATATAATGGAGGCATCCCTTGAAGCTAATATATTGGCCATCATATAACTGTATAAATCGTCGCCTAGAATATTAATTATGTGGAACTTTATGTGAATGGCGCCTAATCATTGCATATAACTTCCAGACGCATGAAACAATAACCTCAAAAACTTATACACAAATTGTTCCATTAGAACCGATCCCCCGGTAAAGCTGCTCGGATGGTCACAACAGAGAGAATTAGGGAAAGCATCGAGGAAGCCAGAATTAAGTCATACATGCTGTATTCTATTAAATTGAACCGTGCTTTTAGTGTTCCAAGGTGAGGGATCCATCGCTCTCTCTTCTGGTACATATCTATATATCCAAGGGGAGGAAAACAACCACCCTTGTATATTCTCTTACCTTCCACTAGATAAAATTTTTATGTTGCACAAATGGATGCATAATTATATGTATGTAATTCTTTTGCTGATAAGGTATTCCTCTAAAATCGATTCTGCCTTGGGTCCTTTATTAAAGGGTCTTAAATACAAAAGCTAATATTTTAAGCAATTTAATTTCGGTTTCTTTTATTGGAGAGGCGTGTTTAGCTGAAATGGTTGGAAGGAAAGTTGAAATTGGAAGTTTAAATGACCTTACGAGGGGAAATGAAACAGTCACAAAACTGGTGAAAGACTGTTCATGGTTAAAGTCCAACTTTTTCATTTCCCCGGTTTGGAAGAATTCTCACAGATGTCTCTTAAGCTATCAGATCTTTGAGCACTGCCTGAAATGTTCATGAAGTAGTTGGCTTGTTGACCCTCCTTGCTACGAAGCAAAGGGTGTTTTGAATGCATGAAGTTTGGAGTGTTATCTGGCTTTGTTGAAATCTTGCTCTCATCAGTCATTTAGCATAGACATCACTTGCTTTGAGATAGACTTGGAGAGCCATACTAATTTTCAAGAGAAATAATAGCAATATTAATTTTCTAAGGTTTGGTATCATTTCATGAGGTCCTCTAAAAAGAAATGCAATTTTGCGATATGATAAGCCGATGCACATTGCGAGGACAAGCATGCAATTTTGTGTATGGTCATTTCTCCTTGTTGATCTTTTGTAGAAGAACTAATTGAACTTCTGTTGTTCATGGAAGAGGGAGACCTATACAACTACTTAATTCCATGTTTAAGAATGGAAATTTTGGAGGAATATAGTGTGTATTGTCAGCCAACCGTTGGTATGATCCTGGCCAAATTATGGATCTAGGCCAACTTGGAGAAGGTCCGACTGAATGTGAGATAGGAACTGTGTAATTCATAAATCAAAACACAAGATCACAAGCCAACATCACACCTTCTCTATATTATCTTCTTAATGCGGCAACATAATGGTTTGCATCTGAGATTAGGCCTGTGTGCTTTCTTAAAACCAAAATACAAGATCATAAACCAAAATACACTATCCCTGCTTTAGCTTCTTGATGTGGCAATATTATCTTTTGCATTTGAGCTTAGGCCTGTTTCAATTTGACCTCTTGTCAACTACTTAAAATTCATCTGAAGGAGGACATGCAATAACTTTATTCAGAATTAGGTAGTATATATCAAGTTGTATGTGCACAGGCAAGGTGAATATAAGTTTTTTTTTTTTTTAAAGTCTAGATTACTAGAATTATTTATTTATTTATTAGAATTAGATCACTTAACTCTGTCATTGTCATATGTTCATATATCTAGAAGACCATCATTAAAATTATTACAATCAAGGTATGTTTTGAGAAATTTAGGCTTTCTTCAAATTTAGCAAGTGGATGCAAAGAGCTGGAAGGCATGACTAGGAGATTTTGTTCTTGTGGATTCATAACATGGCATATGCCTATGCAGATATGCCTTAAAAACCTAATCATTAGCATGAATTTTATTTCCATTTCTGGGTTTGGAAATAAATCAGATAATAATCATCCACAGCATTACATACACAAATAGAAAATATTATTTTTTATTTATAAATTTTGCACAGCAACCTTAAATTCAATTTACATTCGGCACACACCTTTGGTGCGCATGCCAGCACACGTGCATGCAAACACACAAACAGCACACGCACGCACGCGCACACACAAACACATGCGCGCATAGAGAGAGAAGATCTAGTACTTTTTTTTATTGGTAACAAGTATTCACTTGTGGCTAGTAGGGTGGATGGACATTTTACCATAGCACTAAAAAAGAAGTGTCCCATGGAGGGAATGTTCTACCTCTACCCTAAGCCCCCACAGAGCAACAAAGGGAGGTCACTAGCACTCAAATAGCATAGTATTGCCACATGTGCAATAAATGAGAGGGGAGGAAGTATTGGAGCCATCCATCTTAATGAATGGGGATATCTTGCATGAAAGTCTTCTCCACATGGGTCATCTCCAAGGCCATGACCCACAAAAAGTAATGGGCTTCCATATGCAATCAAGTGGTACAAAAGCAACTATAGACATGCATGGGAGAGAAGCAAAAAGAAGTGGTCCATAGAATGAAGCGTAATAAAAGAATGTAGCAGGGTAGTTAAATGGTAGTAAATGGAGAAAAGTAGATGGTATGTGGTCCAAAGCCTCCACCATACATGACACATAGTGTGCGCAGAAAGAGAGAGAGAGGAGAAATTATTTCCTACACTGTATGCACCATGTAGCCGTGCACGCCACCAATCACAACTGCTCATTTTTGTGAGCCTTATTCATCAAGCACGTATCTTAGTGCGCTGCTACAAAAATGAGCAATTATGATTGGTGGCATGGGTGGGGGGTGGGTCAAATGACTAAGATGATTTAGATGTGGAAGATTCGTTGTTTGGGTTCACAAATAACAAATCAAAATTGAGCTTTTATTTCTAGGGGTGCAAAAATAAAATAGTGCTAAATTTTGTTGTTGATTTCATGCTCATATCTGAACAACTGGAGTCAAATATGATTAAATGCTTCCAAGAGAGAGAGAGAGAGAGCAGGAGGAAGCCATCTTGTGGTGTCCCACATTATAACTCAGGTCAGTATAAGACTTTATACCCAAATAAATATTGGGACCGCATAGAATCTAATTTGGGATTCAATTCTATATTTGGATTTTTTTCCAATTTAGGAATTCTTACCATGGTAGCAAAGTTTTGGACACATGGACTTGATTAGAGTAATTGGAAGAGAAACAGGCCAGCTCACCTCCAAGAAAGCGGTGGTCCTAACTCCTAACTTTGATAGGGATGTAGCAGCTGTACTTTGAAATTATTTCGTTTTTCAGTAGTAGCATAGGTGCTTGAGAAAACATATTGGAAAACTTTTATCCAAAGAAAAAATTTATTAGAGAAGACAATGACTACTAAACTACACTATCATCAACTAAGAAAGTTAAATGCAAAGATCGATGGTATGAAATTCCAGTAATAATGGTCATTAAATTGGCTTTCAAATATGACTGGACTTAGTTTGATCGCTTTCAATTTGATATCTGATGCCTATGATTTGAGACTTTCATGCCAAAGCATCATTGTTAGCACATAAGAAGTACAAACACAAAGTTTATACTCTCTCTCTCTCTCTCTCTCTCTCTCTCTCTCACTCATTCACTCAGTCGCATGCACACATAGGGAAAGAAAGAGAGATTGGAGGTCCAAAGAAGATCAAAATGGGAAGAAGAAAGTAACATCTATCAGCAAAGTAGGGTTTCCCAAGGCAAAACTGATGGTGTAATGGTTGTGCAGTGTTCCACATGCCCATCTCTTTCAGCATCTCATACAATAACATATTAAGCTATATGAGGCAACAAGAAAACTTACAGGAACATAAAGCCATTTTCTGATGATCTAGAGAGCCTAGCTACAACATATTGGATATACTTTTCACTGCCCACAAGCAGCATCTTGGTTTTCTAGACTCCAACTCCGATTAATCCCAGCAGGACAAGCACTCTTGGATGAGTCAAGGATCAAGTCTCTATAGTATCTCTTTATAATATGCCTCACTCATAAGAGGTAGTTGCAGAAATTAAGATGGATATTATTTCCAATATAGTTATATAGAAACTTATCCCTCATTGTAACCATCACAAGCATATCCCATTATCATATCAGAAGCTTGTGTATTCAAATAACAGATTAGCCCTTTGACTTTGACTTTAGTTTAGAGTTTAGGCATTATTTTCTCCCTTTGGTTCCGAAAAAGAATAAAAAAAAACACATGGACAAGTTAGTGCAGACTACATCCGGATGGGCTTAGATTGGATCAAGTCCAACATAACAATCCGATTTAACTTGAGTATGTATGCAAGATTTGGGCATTGGTACGACATCCATCTAAAAGATGACATGTTATGTTAGATCTCTCCTCATATTTGCTCTAAAAAGTTTAAAGTTAATCCAACTTCAACCGTCGTCAAGATTAGGAGCACCTTCACTACTTTTTGTTGGAGCAGCAGTTGCCACTTTTTAATGGCAAGGTTTGGATATACTTGCTAAAGTGAGTGGAATAATCTTCTCAAGACTAATCAAAAACTATAAATGCAATACATGATCGTTTGGCTCCATATTTTTGTGTGTGTGTGGTGGGGGGTGGGGTGGGGTGGGTGTGGTGTGTGGGGAGGACTTCTTAAGTGTTTGAATCAACAAGTATAATTCTAAATTACTTTTTAATGAACAATGTCAATGTGATCAATACAATATAATTACATTATAGATTTGTAAAGTATATATCAATTCATAATATGACTATAAATCCTAGAAGCATTCCAAGATTCCCGAAATTCAATGTGATAATATTGGTAGAATGTCCAACTTGGCAACATAAAGAACTTATTTATATGAGAAGGACCTCAGCTCATGCCGGCCTTCAAGAGTTTAGGCTATTCCTAAATTCTCATAATTTAATAGTTTCACAGCAATAAAAAAGTAAAATATCGAGATAGATAGATCTTCTTCTATAATAATTTATTTTTTTGGAAAAGTTAAATTTGTTTTATAGAGAGCTCACTGAGATTGAAAGGTTGGAGAAACATGAAGAAGTTTTGTTGAAGAGTTTTGGGAGTTTCTGTGATGGACGAGTCGACCCCAGGCTATCTCGAGTCGACTTCTAAAGATCATGAGTCAACCCTAGCACAAATGAGTTGACCCCTAAATAGCTGCAGACAGAAAATAGAAAGCAATCAAAAGTAACCCTCTCACGAGTCGACCCTTGAAGATCACGAGTCGACTCGTTTGTACCTAACAACAGTAATGGCTAGTTTTTTTGTGAAACCAGAACAACCATATTCATTTCCAATGGCTAGAAACAGCTCTCCAATAACTTTTCAAGCTATAAATAATTTCAAATTAAATTAGAGAAAATGATGGATTAAGGAGATTGAGTGGATGAGGTAAAGAAAAAAGAATACAAGTGAACACTACTTCTTGGTCTTCAGCATGAGGATCAATATGAGAAGTGGCCATTCAAAACCTCTTTCCACTTCAGAGTGAGCGTCCAAAGATCCATAGAGAGAAAGATCTTCAACTGCCAATTACTGAATTCCATCACAAGTTCAAGAGCGAACAAGAAAGAGAAAAAGGAACAAGCTGAATTCTATTCACCAAGATTTCAACTTTCAGAGCATTCAAACTTAAGCTTCAACGATACTAATCCAACCTTTGAAGAGGTTATTTTGTATGTATCTTCTATTTTCTTTTGTGCATAAAATTAGAGAATCTCATATAGGGCTTTTGGTGTAATTGACACCATGAAAAATCAGCTGGCTTATAAGGTTTGGCTGTACCTGTGCAACAGCTAGATTGCGGTTGGCTGCCCTGAAAAATCGATTAAGTTTTGTTGAGCTTGAAACTCAGCAAGGAGTTCCTAAATTTTGAAACTTGGGTCGGTCTAGTTGTACCGAAAAAAACAACTTGGTTTTTAGTTGATTTCCGAAAAGAATCAGCTAGGTTTGGTTGTGAGCCTATAAAATAATTAGACTGTAATCTTGGAAGGATTATAGTAGAAATTTCTAAGAAAGGTATCTTGGAGAGTAGATATAGGTGTAGGATTTGCATCAAACCACTATAAAATCTTGGTGTTTGATTTGTTTGTGCTTGTTCTTATTTCTGCACTTATTTTTTACATTCATTTCACTGTGCAAACTAGTGTTTAAATCAGTTTTATTTAATCATTGTCTAAGTTTGTAAAAAATTCTAAAAAACTCAATTCATCCATCCTCTTGGGTTGTCATCTTGGGAACACGGCCCAATCAAAATTCTTGCAAAAAAATATTATCTTTGTGAGGGCCATATTGGATGTTGCAAAAATATTGATTATTTGTGAGGGCAAAATCTAACTCTCATAAAAGATGTGATGCCAACATTTTAGTGAGGTCTGTTTATATATTTGCAAGGGCATCTGATGTTGTCATAAATAATTTTATATTTGACTAACTTTTTACAAGGGCCTTCATTTGACCTTGAGCAAACTAATATTAGTGAGGGCATAGTTTAGCCTTCATAACAAGTTGGTAGCAAAAGGCCCTGCTTCTAGTAGTAGCCTAAGTTGGAGATAAATAGTGGAAGTATTGCTTTCAAAAGAAGAATTACCAATTATTTTCAAATGTAAGTGAGAGAAAAAATGATGTTCAAGTTACGACTCTAGATTGATTTTTTATTCATCAAGATTTTTCTCAATTATTTTCCTTTTGGATAAGTTGCTTCCCCCTTAATTTCTTCATGAGTTTCTCTAAATTCTTTCCATTTGAAAAAGGTGTTCTCCTCATCAACTTCTTCACAAGTTTTTTTTTTCTCACCAAGTTCATTTGGTAATTTTGTTATGCTTGCTTCTAAAGAGGTGCATGCCTCGATAATTTTGAGAGGAGGTAGGATCATTCATCAGTTTTTTTGTAATTGGCTTGGTGGACACTTTTATATATAATCCTTTTTATTAGAAAAGTTGGAGGTATCACTTTTCTTCTTTTTCTTGGAAAATGGTACGCTACTAAGTTATCTTTCGAAAGTTCATGTGTGTACCAGAGGGAGACTTTGCTACTCAGTTGTTATTAGATTCTAGACAAACCAACCAAATTAATAGGATTAATAGGAGCGAAGAATGGTAATAACTTAGAATAAAAAACAAAAGTAATTTTTGCACATATAGCCTCATAAATATATGAAATAACATGAATATCTTTGTATACTTCATAAATTATTCTTTTTGCATATATACCCTCATCAAAATCCAAAACTACATGTATACCGTTGAAGATTTACTACTTATATGTATACCTTTATAAATTATTTTTTGTGCATATACCCTTATAAATTAGTTTTCAATGTGTGTATACCTTTAACATAATAAAAGAATATGCAAGCATGGTAATTTTAGCCGACCAATCAAATATCTAACCCAACCTAACCCTAATGGTGCAGGTTTTATCTGTCCTATTTAAACTTGGGTGCAGATATAGGTTTTAGATATAATACCTGAAGCAAGTTTAGGCCGGATATAGGTATGCTCTGCCCCAAACTTGACCCGATATAAGATAACCTTAATCCAACCCCTCCACCCCTTGGTTCACTTGATAAATGATAGCCATCACGACCCCGTTCACCTCGGTCGTCCCTCCTCTCTTTACTTACAAAATTATTATTGTTTAAAACTTAGAAAACATATGTATTATATGAAGATCACAATAGTCAATTTTTTTGTTTGTTTTATTTTTAAGCCCTCAATCAATTGGAGTTATATATGAATTATTTTTTATTAGAATATTTTATAGTTATTGATATGCACTAAGATTCTCTCTGTTTGAATCAAAAATTGGGTAATAAGCGACTAAGCTATAAGCTTTTCCCATTTATATAACTGTTATAAGAGCACACATATAAATAGTAAATTTGTATGGATATATAGATAAAAGAGAAATCGTTTATAAGTATATACATACAAATAGTAAATTTGTAAGGATATTCATATAATTTTAGACATTTATAAGAGTATACATGCAAAAAATCTAAAACAAAAATAATGGTAAAAAAAGACGTATACTACAAATGTAACTAATAAATTTTATTGCATTTATTGGGATATTACTTTACTGCTTCTCTTAGTCTTCCTCTAACCTTCTAATTGATTCTCTATTATTTTGTCCTTTAGAACTTAAAAATTATATCTTGAAGTTCAATAGGCCATTTTTAACTACAGTTTGTTCTACCAATCTATCTAATATCAAAATATCATGCAAAAACAAGTCTAAACACAAAAAGTAATAGAAGAAAATTATTATTGCACGAAGTTGTTAGGTTAGGACAAGGGAGTGTATCAAAAATTGGGCAGAAAAAGGTGGAGTTAAGGGTTGCAATTTATGATCCAACTCAGGAACAACTCACTTTAAGCAAGTTCAGACTTAATAAATATAGATTTGGGTCATAATAGGTCAGCCTATCTAAACCTATTTATTAAATGATTTTGATTTTTGTTTAGACCTTTAACTTATTTAACCCATTTAATAATTAAATAGAATCATGACACACCCATTTAGCCTATTTGTGATATGTTTAATTAAGCTGTTAAAAATTTGCTTAACTTGTTTGTCCTATCTATTTCGACCCGTTTAATATGTCTAATTCATTTAAATTCATTTAATCTATTTAAAATCTATTTAACCTATTTAATTTAACTTAACTTATTTAATAAAAAGGTTTTGGGTTACTTGGTTAATCCAAAAATTAAGGGCACTGAAAATGGTTAAGAACTTGTGGTGCAGGTTTAAGAACATTAACGCAACTTCCCCGTCCAAGTGAAACCCGCAATGGGTGCCACCTTCGCTATGATGGCTGATGTGATATGAGCCAATCCAGGCCGTCCAATCAGTACTCCTTTTCCATTCCCAATGCTGTGTACCCATTTTTAACGGAATTCACCCCGAAGCCGGCCGAAGCGGGATGTCCTGGTCTAGCCAAATAGGTCACGAGGCCCAGCTGTACGGCTCTGATGCACCCTCTCATCAGACTTTGATCGGTGCCGGTTAATCCCAACGAAGATCCTGAGGAACACCAGAACATACCATGGCACGTGCTCGCGGTCGTTTTCCGTCTCCGCGCCCCTTTCACGCTTATTAGCTGGTTGGTGTTCCATAGGAACGATCTAACACAACAACCGGATCCAATAAAGACAAATAAAATATCGGATGGAATTGTTTCCATTGGAGGTTAAAAGAGGGTACCGGATAAGTTAAAGCGTGATGGGAGGTATAGGAGAACTGAGGGTGGGGGTGATTAAAAGGAGAACACCGGCCATCTGGTCTGATGGCAGCGGCCATGCAGTGGCTTTTCCTCTCCCACTTCCTCCCCTCGGAATTCACGGAAGTGGAGTTCCCCTGAAAGATCGAAAGAAACCAGAAACAAAGGGTGAGAGTCTCGATTCGGAGGTGGATTCCGGAGTATTGTATGTCAATCCTCCAGTTGTTTTCTTCTTTCTTCTTCCTCCTCTTTGATGTAGAGAAGTCTCAGTTTCTAAAACATCTTGGATTCCGGGTGTAATCTTCAGCCTCTTCTGCTATTTTTCCGACAGAAGACCCTGTCCGATCTTCTTGGTTTTCTTGAAATGGATTCATATCAGCGATCTTTTTAGAGCCGAATGATTTCTTTGTTGTTCCTTGTTTCTTTCTTTCTTTGCAGCTTTCCTTTTCTCATATGTTAGTTCTTTTGAAAAGGTTCGGCTTAGTATTTGTTTCAAGAAGTCGATTTCTTTCTGGGAGAAGGTCGGGAAATTTCAAGAAATCGAAGTCTTTTTCTTGAGTTGATATTTCGAACAGATCCGATTGGTTCTTGAGCATTTCCTTCGTTGTGATCTTTGCTTCATTACTTCTTTCTCTTCGCTGTTTTATCTGTTCTCCCTCTCTCTCTCAGTGTGTGTGTTTTGAATGAAGAAAAAGTTTAAGAAATACAATTATTACCTAATTTAACTTCATTTATTTATTTATTTATTAATAGTCAGGGAAGTTCTTTAATGTAGAATGTTCTGTATGACGCTAGATGGCCGTAATTATAGTCATCATATTTATCACCAGATTGATAACGAGAAGTTTTTTAATTTTTCTTCTTTTCTGAGAAAGATAACATAGTAGAATTTTTATAAAGTGGTTTTACAAGATTAGCTCTTTTCATTTCCCTTCTCTTATATCAATGCTAAACGTAGGTTCTTGTTCATCTACTGAAAAGAGAGAGTCGTTAAAATTATTTTTTGTAACAAATCTTGTTTCATAAGCTTATAAAAGGAAACAAATTTCAGTCGTTACTTATAAAGAATCCAGCAGAATCGCTGCTTTCTTCTTACTTGAGAATAATTAAATAATTAATTAATTCATCGTTTAATGTTCACTGTGCTACAGATGATCTGCTCATGAATATGACAGTTTAATCTAGCATGGGTTCAGAAGTTTGTTTTCTCCTTTTTTTTTTTCTTTTCTTTTTTTCTTTGCTTTTTCATGTTTTCTGGCCATGGATTTAGCTAAAAGTGGCTGATGAAGATGCATATATTCTAACGTTAGCTCGTGGATGAGCATAAAGGAGGACAGATTGGTTCTATTTTTGCTTTGGCTTCAGTTTTAATTTCGTTATCAAGATATGTGACAAACCCTAATTCTTCTTCTTGTCATCCTAAACACAGTAAAGAGTAAGGAGGTCATGGGGAGGGGTAAGATTGAGATCAAGAGAATTGAGAACACTACAAACCGCCAAGTGACCTTCTGCAAGCGAAGGAATGGTTTGCTGAAGAAAGCCTATGAACTATCGGTTCTTTGTGATGCGGAGATTGCCCTTATCGTCTTCTCTAGCCGTGGCCGCCTCTATGAGTACTCCAATAACAGGTGCGTTTATGTGGATGTGAGGTGATTTCTCTCATTTTCCATCTATATATTCCTTTTTTCAAAGAGATATCTTATGGTCTAAATTAATATTGAGTGATATAAAACAAAAGGAAATCTAATTAAGGATCACAGTATCAAGTTGAAATATTTTATTTATATTCCTTTTGGTTTTTGTTTTAAAAAATAAAGATTTGGTGAAAATTAATGCCCAACTCCAGGAGTATTTTCTCACTCTTTCCCATAAGTAATGTGGTGATAGATATTCTTCTTACAGATAATTTAGCCTTTCTGTCAACATCGTTTTCTTATGTATTATTACATGGAAAAGAAAATGAATTGAAGTAGATATGGATCTGAAGTTGAGAAATCTTTCTTAAGGATTTTATGTTGCCAGCTAGTCTTGATTTAGTTTCCAGCCATGTGCATAACATTTACTTTGTGCCTGTTCTGGGGAGAAGAGAAAGGGAAAGCCAGTCATCAATCTTGATCTCATGATTCTTTGCAGGATTTCTTGTGGAAGCAATTGTTAGATAAAGAAGACATGATATGAAGTAAAAGTAGTTTGTTTCTTCTAAAGTAGAAAATATTTGTTTTTTTCCCTTCTGTGGTCGTCTTAGACATCTTGCTCAGTTACGTATGCTTGTTTTGGCTGGAGAATTTTCTATATCTTCTGATGAGTGGAACCATTAATTGGTGTTTGTAGAAAAGGATTTTCCTTACCTTTTACCTTGCACAGTTGTTGTGTTTTCTTGATTAAGTTTGCGGCTTCTATGACATTTCCAACCTGTGCTTCAGCCGGCCATTTTAAGGTCTGGAAGTCCTCATACGTTTGGCAGTATCTTAAAGAAAGTTCTCGTTAGCATATGAAGAGAACCTAGCTCACCATTCAGGTCTAGAGCCTGGGCAAAAGAGAGGCTACATAAGGTGACATGTTTAGGGTTATCTTTTTCCCTTTCCTTCCTCTTTGCCCTTTCTCCTCTTGTGTAACTGTTTTAAACTTGGCCTGGTAAACTTTACTCTCTCTCTCTCCCTCCCCCCTCCTCCCTCTCTCTTCTCCCCTTCCCGTCTTGCATAACTTTGTGTTGGGTTTCAGTGGTTTCACTCATTTTCGCCATTTCCTCTTTTGGAAGTTGAATTCCTTCTGATGACATGGAAATCAAAAGTAATCCTATAATTTTTTTTTCCTATTTCAACAGGAAGTGATGGATCAGGTGTGATGCTTAGACTAAATTAGTACAGAAGGGCCTTCAGTAGCTAGATCACCCCTTGAATGGACCAGATACTACTTACAATAGCAATTAGTCCCAAGATAGATTCCAAATCAGAAACTTGTAGTTCACCCAATCATTTGGTTACCAACAGGGTTAGCTCACTTTACATTTTTAGCTTACACACTAGATCCTTGCTCTCCCCTTCGTCCAGATGGTTGTTTCAAATGTTGTTCTCACTTCCCAGCATCATTATCTCATCGAAACCTTCAGTAGTTTGGTGCTTCTCCGAAAGCCACTTTCTAGGTTTTCCCTAAAAACTCCTGCAAGGTTAGCTCCAAAACCCACCTTTTCCAACCTCTCCTCCAACTCGTCTTTGAATCATGGAAAACCCTAGACAGTTGTCTCTGAGCATAAACCCTGTTATTTTTGTTCTTAGGGTTTCGCCACTCTTAGCACCAAGATAGAAACTGTGGCCGCCTCCTGCCCGGTTTCTCTTGTGGTGCTAGAGTCTAAAACCTTTCCCATCCCTTCCGGGGACTCTCTTTTTCTCTCTCCATTTCTCTCCCTCCTTGTCCTTTCCTCTGGGGGGGATGCATTGCGAGTGACACATCTGGGCTTAGTGATGATGATTGCTTTGAACGGAGAGAGGACTTTGCGCTTTGTGGTTGGGCAAATCACTGGGCGTGGGTTGTTTCTTGGACCCTGCGCCATCACGTCACTTCCGAGCTTGTGGTGCCGTCTGCCCACTTGTATTCTCCGAAGGCCGTACCTTGTCTTGTTTTCCTTTTGGCAAAAACCTTATCCCCGTCGCTGAGTTTTACGAGGGAATTATTGTAAACAAGACGGGTGACGGGTTTCAAGTTTTCTTCCACAGGGGAAGATACACATTGAAATATTTATTCTTCCCTGGTTTTAAGCATACCAATGTTATGTTTCTTTATGTGATATATATACACACGCATGTATTTGGATTATAATTAGTTTTTCTGGCCAGCAATCTTAAATCGACCCGCCATGTAAGTGTTTTTTACAGGCGAAGGTGAGCCCTTGATTTTTTTCGCCCCGCCCTTAGTTTGTGATTCTTTTCAAGGTTTTATTTCTTTCTAAAAACCTCGTCTTCGACTGCTATCTTATCGCTACTCTTCATAGTTTACCTCAAAGTTATCTTCTTTCCTTAAGTTACATCCTTGGCATGAAATCTTTATAATATATCAAGTTCCGATAAATTTGAGAGATGGAGAATGCATTAAAGAAATAGATTGTATTCTTAGGTGATTCGTGAGTCTTTGGAAATATGTCGTTCTCTTTCGACTTTAAGATATCTGCTGTGAGCGGCTGGGTTAAAGTCTCTAACCAACCTCATGGTCTAGGAAAGTTCAGATGTTGGGCACGATCGTTGGTATAAGAAGGATAGCATATTTCCGTGGAAGTCCACATATAAATGAATTATGATATGCATGGCTCATGACAAGGGTGAATAAGTTTCAAGCTGATATGCCGACAGGTCAAGTGCTTTACATAGATTCTTGCAAAAGAAAACCATTTATGGCTCTGTGAGGTGGTCGTCGGAATTGATTTGTTTGACTTTGTATTGCTTATTGTCTGGATTTAGACTTTGCACTTGGCTGCACGTAAAGTAGTTTGCAGTAGACTATCATGAAAATTTATTTTGCGTATACTGCTATTTCACATACTTTAAACATCTACTCAGGTAGTATGAAATTTAAATTCTTAATTTATTTTTTTTTGTTTTTTCTGATCTGCCTGTCACCTTCATATATAAAGTCATCCGCGTCTCCTTCTCAAATGTCAAAACCCCTTGCACAATTAGTGCTTGGCAGGATATAATTTCATTTGGAGATTGATTTGGACTATTGACAGGAAGAATTATTGAAGATGGCATTCACAATGGATCTCTGGGAAAACTTAAGGATCTATAATGTAGGATGATTCATGATCCTAAAGGTCATCGCTGATATCTTTTTGAGGCTTTTAGTCCCTTAGCCATGATGAAAGATATGACAGGGATATTGATCAAAATTTATTGTGGGAAACAATTTGGAAGTAACTGAAGGATGATGAAATCCATTTAAGCTGCAAAGTCTTAAGTTCTTTCTTTGAATCTTAAGGCTTCTTTATCCCTGGCAGATTCGCTACCTGGACAGTACTGATGGACTAGGGACAATGTGAGATGGAGGAGGTATCGGTGCTTATTATATTTTTTGATGTCGGCTAGTGTTTATTATATTTTTGTGATGAACTGTTTAGATATTGTGTTTTATAGACTGACTTCATAAAAAATGTGGAGACTTTTATAATAATTGAGAAAGCTTTAGCAGAATCTGACAGAAGGGAAAGGGTGTGGGGGGAGAAGTTATGTAAAGGATTAGCTGAAGAATGACCTAAAATTTGACAACTTTTAGGGCTCGTTTGATTTGCGGAAAAAGAAAGAAGGAAAGTGTGGTCAACGAAAAAGTAAAAAGATACCTCTTACTTGGTTAGAGTTTTCAAAGAAAAAAGATGGAAAAGTTGTATTTCTGTGAGAATATGATTCCCACGTTTCATGAAAAGGTCTTTTCCATGAAAAACATGAAAAGTTACTTTTCCGTGATCCGGAAATCAAAACATTTTTATTTTTTTCCAAAAAGCCCCTTCAACATCAAATCAAGGATTCTTATTTGATCCAAAGCATTAAAGACCTAATTTTTATTAAGGGTATGCTAGGGATTACACATAACTTTGTTAGAAAAGTGGATGGTCAACCAAACATAAGCATTTTGAAAATCTGTCACTTTTTCATAGTCAACCAAATGTGCCAGAAGTACTTTCCTAGGCATCCTTTTTTCAGAAATCAACTTTTCAGGAATCACATTCCTATGAGGAAAAATACTTTCCGCGAACCAAACGAGCCCTTATAGGGTTCTAGATGATGCCAAATGAAAGGTAATGCTAAAAGATCTAGGGACAAGATTTCCACTCATGCACTACAAACCAAATGTAAACCACTTCTTAGATGTCTTTTAAGTCCTAGTGGAATTTTAGATGATTCTAGTGATACTAGAAAGGTAGAAAATTTGAATGTTCATCCAAGAGAGAGGTGGAGGATGATCTGAATTATTCAACCCCAACCTCACTCCCAGTGGATAAGGAACTACAAAACTAAATACAACTAACTCATATCAAGAACATTAAGCCCCTGATCTAAGCAGTGGATCCTGCCAAAGGAGCAATATTTACCACACAGTCAAAATTCGAAAAGCAGTCCTCAAGAAAAGATAATGAATACCGGCCCAAATAAATTATACAACCCAAGTTCGAGGAAATAGATACACCCTTCATAAGTTTTCCCTTGTATTAAGTTATTGGTGGTAATACCTCCCTTCTAATAAAAAAAAAAAAGTTTTCCCCTCGTATTCAATGGGAGAAGGGTTCTTTCCGCAACAGTTTCATTGCTCTCATATGCCATATATTACATGTCATTGCTCTCACCAAACCTTCATTATGCTAGTGGCTCCAAATAGACAAGTGCAAATTTAGAGAGCTCTTAGGAAGCAATCATGCCAGATCAGGACAATAACATGCAATAGTGAGAATGTAGATTAGAGTTCTTCTTCCATATCTCTTGATTCTTTCTTTCTGACATTCCAAAGCATTACAATTGTCATCTTTCCGCATACACTTTGATCCTAAGATGACCTCATGTTAGAAAATGAAGGGTCGAAAATTGTAGTTGCAAGAAAACTAGAAGGTATTTTAGTGGGGATAGTGTTTGGAAACTAGAGAGGATTTTTTCTTGGAGCACTTCTCTCCAATTTATAGTAAAATAGATTGGTTTTTCTCTCGGATAAAAGACACTACTTATGTAGGATATTTATAGGTAGATTTTACATGAATCTAGAAAACCCATTCGTGAACATATATTAATCTCCACATCTTCCTAGGGTGTCTCCATATCTTTCCAGGGTGTCTCCACATCTTCCTAGGTAGAGTAATACAATGTATAGTCTAGGTACATGATAAGATACAAACATTCATGTATTTAGTATATTCTAGAATTTTTGGAAAAATCCATCAACTTTAATACTCCTCCTTGATGCATATTTTGGAGACTCCAAGCATGCTTCTCAAAAATTGAAACTTGTCCCTTGGAAGTGCCTTTGTGAAGATATCTGCTAGTCGTTCTTCAGTTTCACAATACTCTGAATATGCAATGACTTCTCGTGAAAAGTGATACTTTATTGCAATGACTTTGTCCGGTTGCGGTATACAGGATGTTTTGCCATTGCTATAGCAGACTTATTATCACAATAGATCTTCGTTGAACCTTGTTGTTGCTCTCACATGTCCTCCAATATTCTTTTCAGCCATATAGCTTGATATGCTGCTCCGGCTGCTGCTACGTATTCTACTTCTGTAGATGATTGTGCCACTGTATCTTATTTCTTTGATCCCCAAGAAAAAAATCCTAAGCCAAGGTTGAAGCAATAGCCTGAAGTGCTTCTCATGTCATCCACCGATCCAGCCCAATCATTATCAGTAAAGCCAATTAGATTTGAGGCGGAAGTGGACTTGTACCATATGCCAAAGTTCATTATTTCCTGCAAATATCTAAGTAATCTCTTTGCTGCTCCATGGTGAACCTAGCTTGGATTTTACATGAATGTAGATAACAAACTTGTAGTATACATAATGTCCGGTTTTGTGGCAGTCAAATAAAGTAACCTACCAATTAAGCTTCTGTAAGCTGAAGCATCTGCTTACTTGGTCCCATCCTCTTTCTTTAGTTTCTCATTGGGAACTATGGGAGTAGCAACTATTTTGCACCCATACATCTTGAATTTCTTTAACAAATCTTCCATATATTTTCTTTACAATATGAAAATACCCTCTTCTTCTTGGTTAATCTCCATACCAAGAAAACAGTGCATCAATCCCAAGTCACTCATCTCAAAAGTATTCATTATGTCTTTCTTAAATCCTTCAATCATTGCTTGATTATTTTCAGTAAAGAAAAAATTATCAACATATAAAGAAACAATAAGAATATTAGTGTCACCTTGTAATTTGATGTAGAGAGTTGGCTCACTCTCTCCTCTTGAACCCTTGATCAATGAGGTAGCCATCGATTTTGCTATACCATGCTTGGGGTGCTTGCTTGAGCCCATATAAAGCTTTCATCAAGCGTAAAACTTTTCCTTCTTCCGTCATGGTTTCCTCTTGTTGGTCAACATAGACTTGTTCTTTTAGGACTCTATTTAGAAAGGCCATCTTCACATCAAATTGATAATTTTTTTTACTTCTTCTAAGCTGCAAAAGCAATAAGAGCTCGTATAGTATCTAACCAAGCGATTGGGGCAAATATCTCATTGTAGTTAATCCTAGGTTGTTGAGCATAGCCCTTAGCAACGAGCCTTGCTTTGTGCTTTTGTATCGAGCCATCAGGATTAAGCTTCATCTTGTAAACCCATTTGACCCCAATGATCTCCTTGCCAGTAGGATGATCTACTAACTCCCATGTCTTATTTTTTCAATCATTATGATTTCCTCCTCCATGGCTTTTACCCAAACTTCTTCCTTTGATGCAACTTCAAAATTTCCTGGTTCCAAGACAGTGAAATTGTGTGTTTCATATATATCTCTTAGAGCTCTTACCCTTCTAGGTGGAATTTTGGATGAAGAGACATCTTGTCTTGGAGTACTGGATACTGAGGAGGATGCTTGTGATGAGGTTGGAGTCGTCATTGGGCTTTCTGGGTCTTCTCTAGCTTCATCTTGAGCTTCGGGTCTTCTCATTAATTTGAACAACTTCTTCTAGTATAGTGATTGTTCTTCTCTCCACCTTGTCTGCTTCCTAGTTCCAGGCGGCTTGCTCATCAAATTTTGCATCACGATTGGTGGCAAGCTTCTTGGTCATCAAATTGTACACCTGATACCTTTTTGATTGGGAGCTATATCCAAGAAAGATACCTTTCTCTGCCTTTTCTTCCAATTTGAGTCTCTTTTCTGATGGAACATGGATGTAACATATACAGTCGAACACCTTGAGATGGCTGGCTGAAGGCTTTTTGCCACACCAAGCTTCAATTGGAATCTTTGTTGGACATCTGTTGAGCAATAAACAGAAGTATAGACTGCCTTTGCCCAAAGCATCTTCAGCAATTCTTTCTCCATTAGCACCGTTCTCACCATTTTTATGAATATTCTATTCTTCTGCTCTGAAACTCCATTTTACTGTGGAGTGTATGCAACGGTCAACTAACGCTCTACACTTTCATCTTTATAGAATTTGTCAAATTGGTTGGAGTTGTACTCCGTGCCTCGATCACTTCTCAACATCTTGACGTTGTGGCTGCTTTGTTTCTCAACAAAATTTTTAAATCTTTTGAAAATATCAAAAACTTCCGATTTTTTTTTGAAAGAAATAGACCCATGTCATTCTCGTAAAGTCATCAATAAAGAGAATAAAGTACCTATTTTGACTTAGAGAAGGTGTTCGCATTGGGCCACATACATCGGTATGAACAAGCTCCAAAAACTCCTTAGCTCTCCATGCATTTTCCAAAGGAAATGGTTGCCGGTGTTGTTTTCCAAGCATACAACCTTCACAAACTCGAGATTTCTCATCTCAGAGAGGAAGATCTCTCATCATCTTTTTCTGATGTAACAGTCTCAATGCATTAAGATTGAAATGCCTAAACCTTTTATGCCATAAGACTGAAGCATCCACTTGAGCCACCATAACCTTCTCCTTTGGATAAGTCCAATGAATCAGAAAATTTCTATTTCTCCCCATATTACCTTCAGCAATTTCTTGATTATTTTACAAATCTTATATTTTGCAAAAACTTCTCGCAAAATGTACAGAATAACCATTCTCCATCATTTGGCCAACATTTAGTAAATTTTGATCAAGACTGAAAACTAGGAGAACATCCTTGATAAAGCTCGTACCTTTCTTTGTCTCAATTGCAACAGTGCCTTTGCCTTTTCTCTCCACCAATTCGCCATTCTCCATCTTGACTTTTGTCTTGACAGTCATTTCTATATTGTAAAAGATACTTTCATCATTTTTCTCTTCCGTAGCAGCTTGGCATGCTCCTTCTCATCTTTATCTTCTAAATTGTTAGCTTGATGATTAGTTTTATATTGGCAAACTTTCTCTTTATGCTCGAACTTCTTGCAATTTTTGCATTGTGGCTTTCCATCATGCCAGCAATCTTTCTCTAGATGGCTTGTCCTTTTGCATGTGCCGCATGGTGGGTAGTCACCTCTCTTCTCTTTTCCTTTTGAACTGCCTTCCTTTTAAGACTTATCTCCTCCTTTCGAGTTTCCTCAAAATTTTTTCTCGCCGTCCTTTGATTATGGTCTTTCACATTGAGCTTGGACTGAAAGGTGCTCTCAAGTGTGCCTTCATTTCACCTATTCAATCTTTGTTCGTGTGCTTGTAGGGAACCCATCAACTCCGTGATTGACATTGCTAACAAGTCCTTAGATTCTTCGATAGCTGCTACTGCTGGATCATATCTCTTTGTGAGACTGATCAAGATCTTCTGTACTATTCTTTGATAGAGAATATCTTTCCCATAAGCTCGCATCTAATTGACGATCTCTATCATTCTTGAGCAATAATCTTTAGCAATCTCAGAATCTTTCATTCTGAGATTCTCCAGTTCTCTTCTCAAGCCTTGTAATTTGATAACTTGTACTTTGGTGTTGCCTTGAGACTCCTCTTGCAACATCTTCCAGGCTTGCTTTGAGGTTGAAGCTCTCATGATCCTTAGAAAGATTGCAACACTAACTGCTTGTTGGATAATGAAAAGCACCCTCACATCTTTTTGCTTGAGATCTTTTAGCTTTGTTGTTTCTGTTGCTAAAAAAGAAGTACCTTCTGCTGGAACGGCAACTCCTTCCACTATGATATCCCAAAGATCTTGTGATTGAAAAAACGTCTTCATCTTGATACAACAATAATCATAGTTGTCACCACAAAAATGGGAACTGATGGTGAAGATGATCCAAGAGTAGCCATAACGCCCGTTGTAGCCCAACCTGGCTCTGATACTACTTGTTAGAAAATGAAGGGTCGAACATTGTAGTTGTACAAAAACTAGAAGGCATTTTAGTGGGGATAGTGTTTGGGAACTAGAGAGGATTTTTTCTTGGAGCACTTTTCTCCAATTTCTTGTAAAATAGATGATTTTTCTCTTGGATAAAAGACACCACCTATGTAGGGTATTTATAGGTGGATTTTACATGAATCTAGAAAACCCATTCATGAACATATATTAATCTCCACATCTTCCTAGGGTGTCTCCACATCTTCCTAGGTAGACTAATACAATACATAATAAGATACAAACATTCATGTATTTAGTTCTAGAATTTTTGGAAAAATGCATCAACTTTAATACCTCAACTTCTTAGAAACACAACTCATTGCTCAAGATTAATTTTCAAGTGATGTCTAAAGCTTCTTCCTAGCCTTCTCATATTATGGACCCACGTTGGAGAAAGAAATGATCCACCTCAGAGCGATCTTCCATTCAAAAATAACTTCCCCGTAAGCCTCTTTGTAAGTTCTCAATGGCCAAGACTATCTTCTATATCTGCAGAATGCCTTATCCTTCAGCGGTGCAGAACCAGCTTTGGAGACTTGGGTAGCACAAATACTGATCCCACAATATTAAGAGACTTCAGATTACTATACAAGGAAGCACGAGAAGGTCCCCTTCCACATACTACTTCCATTAGTCGAGCACTTTTCGTGTTTTTGCTTCTCACTCATCTAATAAATCCACAAGTAAACTTACTTCTCACCCATCTAATAAAGCCACAAGTAAACTTGTCTAGTTCGTCTTCCACAATGAATCCACAAGTAAACTTGCTTCTCACTCGTCTAATAAATCCACAACTAAACTTGTCTAGTTCGTCTTCCCTAATCCGCTGATCCATCCGAACCAATCTGCACCTCACATAGAAAACTAATATTACTTGAAATATTTCACCTTTATGTCATGATCTATCATATGCCCTATCCTTGGAAGTCAGTCCCCCACTAACGTTTTCCAAGAGCAGAATCTCAACCTTTTTGATTCCTTCTACTAACAATCTTCCACTTCCCTGATGACAAGCTATGACAATATTGGCATTAGCACAAATGTCATCCAGTAACATGGATTTATAGGTGGTGGAAATAACAGAATTCATCTGCGTACAATGACTTGATCAGATCTGTATTATATTGCATGAAATGAGAAATATACTAAACTTGTAATTATCCATGAATTACAAAAATAATCTTAAGTATTTGCAAGTGGAATACGGCTAGATCAAGAATGTAATTATTGTTAAGCTTCATTATCATTGAAGTAGGCATTCAATTATTTAGCGTAATACGTGTAAATTCTGTAAGGAATTTTACTTCTGAAACTGTACTGAATTTCTTGGAGCAATCACTTATTCCACCTAGGTAGACTAGCTACCTTTTCTTATATTACATGCATTTCTATACTTGTGTTCGAGTGAGATATCCAGAATACGTGTCAGATAATGTGACATGGTGACATGAACTGTGATATCCATTCTTATTCCTTCCATCAAAAGAATAGAAAACTCCAACCGTGTCCTATAGAGTCCTCAACCTCATATATCCACTAATAATTTAAACATGATAATGCATCATAAACAGTGAAAAGCATGCCCTAGTACTGAACACCAGGGGAAGAACACAAGCCTGCCATCTGATACTAGCAGATATAAGGAATTCAGTCCTCTTTCTCGAGAATATCTTGCATCAGAAGTTGTTTATCTGATATTCCAATCAGACTGAAGAGATGTCTGCCATGCTGCATATCTCCCTTCATAAATCTATATAATGGAAATTGATTGCCTTGTTGAGCGAGACTTCTTAACTCCTTTTCAGTATCACTCTTTTGCTTTGATCTGCTCTAAAAAATATTTTAGCACCAGTCCTTGTTATCCTCCTTCTTTATATTATATATATATTACGTAGCGAGCATCCCCAAAAAACATGAGTGAAACTGAAACATTACGTGAAACCATGTGTCACATCAGCCTCAACCCTATGGCCCGGTGTAGCAGTCGCGCGTATGCACGTGTGACGTGCTACTCGGCACGTGGCTCGAGGTTGGAAACTGACGTTAGACCTATCGTTTATTATATGGTGATGCACCATCCCTTATTAGTAGTATTACCGTATAGCATCTGGACTTGTACGTACCAGTATTATTCTCTGGTGTTCGTTTTAGGTAGCATGAAGGATAGCCTTTTTTAGGTGTATAAGATTTGAGAAACTAGAGTCTAAGGTTTCACCAGGATAGGTCCAGCCACATCTGATTAACTTAGACTCCAATAAAAATGTATGCTTATCTAAACTAAAGTCCCGTTGGTGGAATTAAGGAGCAAACAAATTACTTAACCTGGTCGGCAACAACTGTGATCTTAGTTTGTTGGCACCTCAACTGAGAGTTTGTCCTTGTAGAAAATTCGAGCTTCAACTAAAAATTTAAGTTCGAGTGCTAATAATTTCATTTTGCATGCGGTGTACCTCTGCTAATATGAAAACATTTGGTTACCGATGCAGAAATGGTTGTTGCATTGTCCATAATGTTAATATTTTAACTATATGACTAAATTAGATTGAAAGAAACTATGAATATTAGTGTGCTAATAATTTCATCTTGGGTGCGACGTACCTTGCTAGATATGATGACCTGTGGTTCCAAAAGAAGGAAACGGTTGTTGCATTGCTCGTGTTTTAAACTTTTGAACTGCATCCACAAATGGCAATACTAGATATAAGAAATGTTAGATCATAGATGAAATTGATTTAAAGAAACAAGAACTAGGCAGCCAAACGAATCACACCCCTCCTATTATTAGGGAAGGTTGGTTTTGTGTTTGAATCTCAGCCGATGTATCTCGGATTATCTGGACTTTCTTAATATACCTCGGGAGGATCTTTCTCCCTTTCTCCACCAAAGCATTTTGTCTTCTTGCATTTTTTTTTCTATTTTTCTTTTTTTTCTTTGTGAAAGATTTATCGTATTACTATCAATTAGTACAAAAGCATTCCTTTTTTGAGAAATTTGGTGGCCCGCCAACAGGGTTCAAACCATGTCCCCTTCCCTTGGGAGAGGGACCCCAATAATTAAGATAAAGCTATTGAGACATGCTTGAAATTTTTTTATGTGAGAGATGATTCCTAGCAAGGTTCAAATCCTAAGCCAACTTTTGAAGTAGAAAAAAGAGTTTAACAAAATGCTAGTCAGACTTGTTGCTTGTCACGCTCCGAACCCAAAACAACAATCAATACAAAAGAAGGAAGAACTCCCGACGCTTTTTTTTGTCTCTACCGACGCTTATAAGCGTCGGCGAATTCCCAGCCCACGCTTCGCAAAGCGTGGGTCAAACGTCGGGCAGGTGGGCGTGGGTCCGGTTTTTGCCGACGCTTTCTCTTAGCGTCGGCAAAAACAGGACTTTCCCGACGCTAATGAAAGCGTCGGGAAAATACTATAAGCGTCGGCGTTAGCAACCTGTTTTTTTTAAAAAAAATTAAAATAGAAAGAGGGGAACCAGGCCATGGCCGCCATGGACGACGGCGAAACCCTTCCTCGTATAGCCCTGGCAAAATCTTCCGCCATGGATGACGGCATGGGCGACATGGGACATCATGGTATGGCGCCCATGGGCGATATGGGACAAAGCATGGGCGACATGGGACACGGGATGGACGACATGCACATGACTTTCTCCTGGGGCAAGAACGCCCAGATCCTCTTCTCCGGTTGGCCGGGCGATAGGGGCGGCATATACGCCCTTGCGCTCATCGTCGTCTTCGTTCTCGCAGTCCTCCTCGAGTGGTTCAACTACAGCCGGGTGATCAGCCCTCGATGGAGCCGTGTGGTGGCTGGGCTGGTTCAGACAGCGATCCGGAGGAGCCCTCGAGTGCCCCTGCTTCGAAGCCCAGGCGGCGACGGATTAAAAAAAATTAGGGGAGAACGGGTGGGGTCTCCGGTGTGGGATTAAAAGAAGAACGGCGGATGGTGGGGTGGGCGGATGGAGCGGCAGAAAAAGGAGGGATCGGGGGAGCGGCTGGGTGAAGAAGGAGGGACCTCCGACGACGCTTTAAAGCGTCGTCGTCTCTAAGATCGGGGGAGCGGCTGGGTGAAGGAGGGATCGGGGGTGTTGGGCCCCTTTTGGCCTCCGACGACGCTTTAAAGCGTCGTCGTATCTTTTGGCCTGCGACGACGCTTTAAAGCGTCGTCGTCTCTAAATTTCACCCGACGCTAAAACAAAGCGTCGTCGAGTTTCGACCCCGCTCGGTTTTCGCCGACGC
Organism: Phoenix dactylifera; assembly: GCF_009389715.1. Lineage (NCBI taxonomy): Eukaryota > Viridiplantae > Streptophyta > Magnoliopsida > Arecales > Arecaceae > Phoenix > Phoenix dactylifera. The sequence goes on from NW_024068001.1 coordinate 55,788, forward strand.
TTTTTGATAGCGTCGGCGGGGAAGAGTCGGCAAAACCATAATTTTTTGTAGTGAATGTCTAACCAACAATGATCTTAATTCATACCAAACAACAAAGTTGTTTCAATTATAAAATTTGATCATCCTATCAGTATCAGTAATGCTCTATCTAATCATCGTTCTGCTCGTAATCTCAATAATAGCTATATATTATGCAACTTGCAACTCTGAAAAAGAGAAAGAGAAAGAGAAAGAGATTGTGAGCTTTATAGCCCAATAAAAATATCCACACATCCACACCAACACAATAATAATATAAATTTGAAAACTACAAGAAATTGTTGCACATATCATGAAATCACAAACCAACTATCAATAATATCCGAATAATAAATATAAGTATGTACATCAAATATCAATAAAAATCCAGCAACTCAAGAATGATATATCATATAATATCTCATAAATCTTCATTAATACTTTCAATATTTTTCATTCCATTTTTGTTTAACTTGATCCAAATCAATTATCTTTTCGACTTTGGGGCAAATTTCGATTACGTTTCCAGCCCGTGACGAGGCAACCAACAGAATCACATTTCCAGCTTATGACGGGGCAACCAATAGTATTACATTTTCAGCCTATGACAGGGCAACTAGTAGTTTTACATTTCTAGCCAATGACAGGGCAAATAGTAGGTTTACATTTTTAGCTAGTAATGGGGCAAACAATAGTTTCATATTTCTAGCCTCTGACGGGGCAAACAAGAAAGGAAGAAGAACAATATGCACCACCCACCTTCAAACTCTTCAAATTGATCCTTTACCGTGGCTATCTTCCCAACCACAGTCACACAAATACAGGGGTCCTCAAGGGCGCCGTAACTCGGCCTTTTTTTGTCGGCTGCTGCCGGCAGAACTCAGAGAAAAAGAGGTTGAACCGCGACAATTCTCGACGATTTGGGTGGAGAAAATCAAAGGAGGAAGAGAGTTAAATAGGCAAGGTCCTTGAGTCCAATTCGAACTCAGACTTCCCTTGGAGAGTCACTATTTCTGCCAGACAAAAAAGGAAGATGAAGACTCTTAGTCGGGGGCTTCTTCCCCGATCGCCCATGTGCCGAGCATTGGTTGAGTTTTGGGCCTAGTCTATTCGGGCCAGCCTACAAGCCCACAGGTTGGGCCATGCTAGGTTGCTACATTCTCCCCCGTTAAATAATTTCGTCATTGAAATTTACTTACTTAAGGCTCAAAATTTGAAAGTACTCAACCATAATGTCATCCTCGAGCTCCCAAATTGTCTTCTTTTTAGAGTGCCTGCTTACAAGATTTTGAATAGTTATAGAATTCACAATACGTATTGAATTCTCTTGATTTTTACTAAAAGAAGACTAACATCCCAACATTGGATTAAGATGCCATAGTCCTTTGCCCAAGAAATTAATTACTCTTGATTAATTCTACATAGAAATCATAATCGGCTAAACATAAATAGAAGTAAATTTTAGCATCAAATGCTCCTCATAATCTATAATCCTCGTTCTTCTCTTAACTTTGCCCATGATTAAATAATCAACCTTTATCCTAGAAAACCTCAAACCGTTTCAAATAGATAGATTAACAACGTGAGTAAGAGATCCATATTAAAACATTCCAAGTCTAAGCCTAACCAAAGAATCATCAATCTATTAACGCTAAATTAAAAATGCCCAAGATTCTCCCAAGAATTGTTAACAATGGAAGAACCCACTGGTGAAAATTATATAGCTACCTTCAGATTATTCATAGAATCAACAATGTTCTCCTCTACTATAAAATTAACTCAAGTCTTCCATCCTAATACCTTTTGGATTAAAGTATTCTTGTTTCTAACTAGTTTCAAAATAACTCAAGCCACCACTCTTCCGCTGTGCACTCTGACCTAACCTAGCAGATCCTTTAAAACAGCTAAATAATTTTCGACCAAAATATTATTTCATATTAGGACTAAGAAAATTTAACTTTCAAATTTTCAAGTACAACTAGAGCAAAATCTCTAGATCTCTTTATTCTCAATTATATAAAGTGTACTTACTATAACTAACTCTCAAGCCATTAGTCAAGTTTAATGACACTACATGATCTCCACGACCTTTTTAGAATCCAAAATATCTAAGTTTAATTTAAAGTGGGTTAATCCTAGGTTCTCTTAGCAATTTGATTAGATAAACTATATCGAACTTTCTTCCATCGAATTTACTTCAAATTCAATGGGTTAGGAGTCTTTGAGCCAATATCACTATGAGTAGAAATTAACTCTATTAACCTCTAAATCTTTTTTCACCAAGATTCTTAATATCCATCTTCAAACCTATATATGATAACTCATATAAGCATCTCAAAATTAAAGTCTCCACTCAATATTGTATTTTACAATGACAAAGATCCCTAGTCAGATCATAAACTTAGACTTGAGAAAAATCCAATAATCTCCCACAATTATCTCCCACAATTATGAGAAAAATCAAGTAGCCCGATCCAAACATGAAAATTTAAATTACTAGAATTTACCATCAATTTGTATACTCTATGGCCTTAGAAATAAAATTAACCCCACCAAAACAAATTCACCTATTTGCAGTATCCAAATTTGTCAATTCTAAATACAATCCACATATAGATTTAACCTCAAAGAAGAATCTGCTCTAATGCTACGAAAATTTTTTCTTAACTCACTCCAATACTATTAAAGATCCATGCACAAATTTCACTCTAATCATTAGCAGCAAAGCTAAAAGTGTTATAACATCTACACCTATATCAAGTTTGAACTTTCAAGTTATTTAACAATATCTGAACAAATAAACATGGTATAGTATAACCTACTAATACGACATACCATAGTTAATCTTTCTATACTTTGGTTAAAATTCTCTTATCATGATTAGAGACATAAATCATCCAACTCTTCTTTACTCATTGTATACCAAACCCAATGCATACATTTTATCACAATGCCTAGTGATCTTACACCTAAGCATTGTTTTTTTTTTGCTACTTTTTGCCATGTCCGAAATAATCACAATCTCAAGATCTGATGCATTTCTATCACAATCTCTAGTGATCTTAAATCTATGCTTTGATTCCAATTTTGTCACAATCTCCAATGATCCTAAATCTCAAAATCTGATGCTACTTATGCCAGAGTCTCTAGTGGCATTAAACCTTTAATCTCTGATACTATTCTGTTAGAATTGCAAATGATCTTAAATCTCAAATGCTGATGCCACTTATGCTATAGTCCCTAGTGGTCTTAAACCTTAAGCTCTGATATCATTTCTATCACAATGTCCAATAATTTGAAACCTAAGCTTTGATAGTTTTACTATCATAATCTCCAATGATCTTAAATCTAAGCCCTGATAGTTTTCATAACCCGAGCTCTGAAAATTTTTCTATCACAATCCCCAATGATCTTAACCTAAGCTCTAATACCTCTCTGTCACACCCCTAAAGATCATGACCTTTGACTCTGATATCACTCTATCATGACCCGAACCCAAAATTCGGGTTCGGCACGCGACATGGCTGCACCTTCCTTATGACAGAGCCCTAGAGAATATGCAAGATCTAAAAATATATATTATAACCTCAATATTTGTAACCAACAATGATCTCAATTCATACCAAACAGCAAAGTTATTCTAATTACGAAATTTGATCATTCAACCAGTATCAGTGATACTCTATATAATCATCCCACTACCTGTGATCTCAAGTATTGTCACGTATTATACAACCTGCAACTCTGAAAAAGAAAAAGAGAAGAGTTTTGAGCTTTATAATTCAATAAGAATCTTTACACATCCACACCAACATAATAATAATATAAATTTAAAAGCCACAAGAAATCGTTGAACACGTCATGAAATTACAAATCAGCTATTAATAATGCTCGAATAAGCAATAAAAATATGTACATCAAATATTAATAGAAATTTACCCACTCAAGAATCATGTATCATACAATATCTCATAAATCTTCATTAGTATTTTTAATGATTTTCATTTCATTTCTTTTTAACTCGATCCCAATCAATTATCTTTTTGATTTTAGGCCAAATTTCAGTCATATTTCCAACCTGCGATGGGGCAATCAACAGTATCACATTTTTAGCCTATGACGGAGAACCAATAGTATTACATTTTCATCTTATGACAAAGAAATCAATAGTATCACATTTTCAACTTGTGATGGAGTAACCAGTAATTTTATATTTTTAGTCTATGATGAGGGCAAACAGTAGTTTCACATTGCTAGCTTGTGATAGGGCAAACAATAGTTTCACATTTCTAGCCTATGATGGGGCAACAAGCAGTATCACATTTTCGGTCTGTGATGGGGCAATCAATAATAATGAGATAAGCCCAAAGTTCTTATTCATTAAATCTAGTTCACATTCACACATCAATTTTTTTTATTTTCGGCTTTAGACTAACCACGGTTACATTTTTCTGCCCATAATGGGGCAATCTATATAACATGGTTAGTCTAGAGCACCACATCCATTAGTCGGATTATGTAAATATAAGTTATGCTCATATATGCACCCATCATACTATCAATTACATGCAAACATGATCAAAATAAGATTTAATACTAAAATCATCATAAAACTATTCTTTTTTCTTACTTATCTAGATCATAAGCATATCATATATATATATATATATATATATATATATATATATATATATATATATATATATATATATATATATAGGTACAAAAATATCTATATCATGCAATTCGATGTAAAAGAATTCTTATCTCTTTACTGATAATCTAGACAGACTAATCACCTGCCCGCATTACGATCTACAAATTGGGGTGTGCAAATCCTGCTCAATGTCCTCTTGTCCAAAAGATTGTTTTTCTACAGAACCAAATCAACATCCAAAATTATCTGGAGTATCCGACAATCCAAAATTCTCTACTAGTCCACTAAAGAGTCAACCATATATAGTAATCTAGGACTACCCTTTGAGTCCCTTTAACCAATTTTTTTTTGGGATCAAGCTAAAGAAAAAGAAACAGAAAGAGAGAGAAACTAGAGTACAATATCTTGTTGGACTTTTTTCTATCCGGATGACTGTATCTCCATACAAAATTCGGGCCGACCATAAAAATGGATTCATATAGAAAGATATATGAGGCCAACTAAATAACAACACCCAACTGTTCGAACCAGACAGTTCAACGTAATCCAATTCATCTGATCAAGAATCATATATCAAATCAAGAAAATTGATTAAGGATTACCAGTTATGGGTCCAATGGTGGCTGACAACAGTCGGGTGCGGGACCAACAATATTACCTAAGTAGCAATACCTGCCATTCTGGGTCAGTCCGCTCAGGGCCAATCAAGCTAATCAAATCACGAAAGAAGGATCAGACAATGGTTCAGGTAATACATCATGATGATTAAGTCTACTGGTACTTGACGATGGTCGGCGTAAGGCTAGCACAACAGGTGGTCGCAGCGACACTGGTCCAGGACCTTCTACCAGGGTCGATATGGATTCACAATGAAAATATTTGGGACCCTCCTGCTGGATCCATAGAACCACGCAGAGAGAGAGAAACAATCCAAGTAGAGAGAAGAACAAGAGAGAGAAAAGAGAGAGGAAGAGAGAGATAGGAGAGAAAAAGAAGAGAGAGCTCTCTCTTCTCCAAAATAGAAGAGAGTCCATCTCTTCCTTTCCTCTTCTCGGACCAGGGTTGGCGCAGCTAAGGTTGGTCGAGTTTTGGTGGTGGTAGCCAAGGGCAGCCATTAGCCGTTGCACCACTAATGATGGTGGTCAGCTGATACGAAAAAAGGAAGAAGATCAAAATGCACCACCCACCTTCAAACTCTTCAAATTGACCCTTTACCATGGCTATCTCCCCAACCACAACCACACGGATACAAGGGTTCCCATGGGTGGCGTAACTCGGCCTTTTTTTGGTTGCCGATGGCGGTGGAACTCGGAAAAAGAAGACCGAAACATGGCAGCCCTATTTCGGATGCTCAAATCTACATGGTAGCAACTCTAAAACTAAGGAAAAAAAGAGAGGGCGAAAAGTTCTCACCAGGGTTCAGCGAGGTTCCGACGGCCCTTTTCGATGACAAATCAACGAGGAAGTTCGAAAAAGAAGAGCTTGAACCGCGGCAATTCTCGGCGATTTGGGTGGAGAAAATCAAAGGAGGAGGAGAGTTAAATAGGCAAGGTCCTTGAATCCGATTCGAACTCAGACTACCCTCGGAGAGTCACCATTTCTGCTAGAATCAAGGAAAAAAAAGACTCCCAGCCGGAGGCTTCTTTCCCAATCGCCCATCTACCAAGCACGGGTCGAGTTTCGAGCCTGACCTAGTCGGGCCGGCCCACAAGCTGGGATGTGCCGTCCGACGATCAAGTTAGAGTGGGATAAATTTGATCCAGCCAAAAAAGGTTCTTAGAAGTTACCTAATCTGGCTATTTATAATCCTAGTGGCAGAGGCACTGTCCGCCCTCATCATGAGAGGGGGTATGGCTCTAAGCTGATAGGGAGCAGCTAAGGCTGGCCGGTGGCGTGTGGTGTTGTCTGTTCTCGAGAACGGTAAGATGTTGACAGTCGTAGCAGGATATGGCTGGAGTAGTCATGGTGTTGTCCTTTGACTGTCGAGGACCAGCTATCGAAACATTGCGCGGTGGCGTTGTAATGTACGGCCACATAGGAGGGCGTGGGCGCACACATGGGTGCGGTTGTTGGCGAGGCCGAATCTGTTGAGAGGTCGCATCATGCGTTTGGCGATGTCGGTTAGACGGGTGCTGAGGATAGCTCGGCTCTCCGGGTTCCGAGATGTGCTCGGTGAAGCGCCCCGAGCTCAAGGATCGGGGCATACTACTGAAGCGATTGCCTCGAGATCGGTCGGAGCGAGTCGGTGAATATTGGAGGTCGATGGAGCTTTTGGCGGAGTCCGAGGCCGGGATGATTTTGGGCTGGACCGAGGATTCAATCGGTTGGTATTGGTATTTATTGGGCCAAAACTAGGCGGCCCTTTTAGCTGTGGGCTGGACGATCCATTTCGCCCCCCATCATTTGCCCTCCACTTCCGAGGTCGAGTTGCCCTTCAGCTTGGGTGAAGGAAGTAACTGGACTATTGATCGTCCAGTGCTTCAGTCAAGTGGTCAAGAAGAGGTGTGTACCGAGCTGGATATACCTCGGCGCATTTTATAGCTGTGAGCTCTGAGTCGGGCTTAGGTGGCTTAAGCCGCCATGTTTTCTTGAGCAGAATCCGCCGTAGGAACTTTTCAGTGTTCCACGTGGGCATTCTTTTTTGAGGGGTTGCTGGAAAGGAATGAGAAGGGGTCGACTATTAATATCTCGTCCCTTGAAGCATCCCGCCTAACGGAATGCGAGAAACCGGCCATTAATGCTCCCTTCTCTGAAGCGTCTCACCAGATGGAATGCGAGACGCCAGCTATCAACGTTTCGATCTTCGGAGCGCCCTCCATAATGACCAGTATTTAGTGCCGCGATTCGGAAAGATTTGTTGAGGCCGTTTTGAGGCCCACCACGTGGCGGACCCCGGCTCGCTTGATCGCTTGGCTATCCGATCAGAGCCGTTGTAGCGGGTTATATAAGACTTGAGGAGGGCCCTAGGATCGTTATTTGATCTTCTTCTGCTCCTGGTCCTTTTCTTTCAGCCGCCATTGCCGTGGTGTTCAAGCTTTCCTTCGAGCGCTCCGGGAGCTTTTCGTTGACCTCCACGTCGGGCACTACTTTCACCTTCCGGCGGTCATTCTCCTTCTTTTCTCGATCATTTTCTTCGGCGAGCTTTTAGGTAGGCATTTTATCCCTTCTCTCGGTCGCTCGGAGAGTCTTTTATTTTCTCCCTCTTTGTAATCCTGTGACCAAGGCAATGGATTCGCCGACGAGGGCCTCGATGTTCGGTGAAGGTCCATCCCAAGCCCAGGCCTCTTCTGGTGTGGGGGAGGCCGAGCTCGAGGCAGGCCTGAGCCCGTATGGGACCGGCTCGCTCATGAGTGATGAGGATCTAGGCTCGGTCCAAGCTCGATTCTTCATTCCTTCGGAGTTCATCCTCGATCTTCCGGACCTCGGAGGGCGAGTCACCAACCTGCCTAGTGGTTGGGTCGGAGTGCACGTAGAGACGCTCCGAGCAGGGTTGAGGTTCCCTCTGCACGGATTCATGGAAGAGCTTTCGATGGCTTATGGCCTGGTGCCTACACAGCTCGCCCCGAATTTGTGGAGAATAATTATCGGCTTACTCACCCTTTGCCTTGCACATATCTGTCCCCCTCGGTAAACGTCTTTAGAAGTTGCTTCATATTAAAAGGCAACTTCGTGGACAAAGGATGGGGGTATTTTTTCCTCCCAAGAAGCCGCAAGCTTTTTGGGGCATGCCTACTTCCATCCACGGATGGAAGGATGACTTTTTCTTTATTTCCTCCTAGTGGTCGTGGAGATTTAATCTGACCTGGAGCTTTCTGCTGGCTTCGGCGAATAACAGGCTCCCGCAGTTGTCGCAGTCCGAGCAGGGGATCTTAGATAGTTTGCTCGGACTGAAAGAAACTCCTCGGCTCCCTGACCTGCTCAGCGAGAAGGCTTTAGTGAATCTTGGTCTGAGCCCAGCTCGTCCCGAGGGTAAGAGTAGCTTAGCTTCTTCTTTTTCCTTCTTATGCTAGATTCTGATAAGACCTTCTGTCACCAGACATTGCAGGGATGATCTTTAACACTGAGACATTGATGGCTACGTACAGGAAGAAGAGGGCCGCCCCCGAAGGGGTCCGACCTGAAAGGAGGCTGAAGAAAACTAGAGTTGCCTTTGGCCTCGAGATTGAGCGGGGAGAGCTTGAGATCGCCGCCCCAGTTCGGGTCGAATTCAGCGAGGGCCTTGTGGTAGAGGTTGAGGTACCCCAGTCGATGGTTGGAAGGGATCCTTCTGACCAAGTAGCGGCCGCACCCGCCGATCAAGTCCTGGAGGTCGGAGCAGTCGCCCATCCATTTGGATTGAATCCCGAGCTGGGGAGCATGCCCGGGACTTCAATTCCCTCTATGATCTCGTCGTGTGCTGAGGCTACGACTTTCTCTGAGGTTTCGGCCTTAGCAGGAGTCGAGCCCATGCTTTCCGAGTTCGGTGGGGAGCGATTGCAGCATCAGCGTCGTGCATCTGAGGACAACTCAGCCCTCGAGTCCGAGGACGTTGTTCGCGAGCTCGTGCACAGCATCATGCTCCCGTGCAACCGTGCCTTGATGGAAGAGAAGCTTGGCGACCTCGTCCATCATGTTTACTCGACGAGCGTGCGGGTGAGTAATGTGGCCCTTCCATTTCTTATTTATTTTCTTTGCGAATGTTCGGCCTTTGTTGACATTTTATCTTTTCATGCCAGTCCCTTCATGTGGTCGACATGCTAATGTCTGGCATACTCGCCGACCGGGAGGAGTTGAGGGTGCTTAGGCCGAGGATAGAGCGTGCTGAGCTCCAGGAGCAGGTGACCAAGGCCTGGGCGGCAACTGCTGCGCAGCGGTAGCGAGAGGCCGCGGAACGGGCGGCAGCCATTGAGCAGCTGCGGTGCGAGGCCGAGGAGAAGGCTACAGTCGCCACACAATGACTCCGAAAGGCCAAAAAGAAAGTATGGGCTACCGAAGTTCTGATAAAGAATAGGCTCGTCCAGATCCAAGATATGGAGGCCGAGCATTCCCAGGCTCGCTCATCTGCTGCAAGCTGCATCTTTGAGATCGAAGCCGCCCTAATTCGACTACAGGGCGAAGCCGAGGAACGGGAGCTAAAGATTGGGCGTCTTGAGAATCTAGTGGAGTCGTCCGCCTGTGAGGCCGTCGAAAGATTTTGCCAGTCAGAGGAGTACCTCAACGAGCTAGCGGGAGGGGCTACTGCTGCCATGGTCCAGGGCTTCGATAATTGTCGCCTCTAAGTCCAGCAGTTCTTTCTTGAAGTTGATCTTAGCAGCCTTGAGCCAAACCTAGACGAAGTTGCTGAGTGGACAGGGATGCTACGGAGGCCAGTGCCGAAGTCAGGCCAAAGACACCCCTGAAGCCGCTGCCGGGATGGAATCAGTAGCCATTCCCGATGCCGGCGTTAAAGCTGAGGCCGCCTCCAAGGTTAGTGGGGATGGCACTTTTGAAGTTACGACTAGGACGAAGGCCACACCTGACGCCAATGTAGTAGTCGTCCATATCAATTAACTTTCATTTTTATTTTTGTAAAGTCGGCCGTCTGGGCCTTTTATAGTCAACCCAACCTTAAAGTTGGGCACCCTTGTATTTGGCCTTCGGCCTTTATCATCAATGAAGTCTGCATTTCAATTAGCATGTTGCGCCTTTGATCAAGTATTTGAGCTTGTCCCGCTTCATGCTCGGATATCAAGATTCGAACAGCGTAACTTAGGTCTGAACCTATCTCGCATAGCAGGAGCCGCATTTGGCTTTTGCAGAAGTCTTCGAGCTCGGCATATACCTCAAATTCGAACATAAACCTCCCTTAGGACGAGCTCGCACGGGCCACTTTGAGCCCTGCTCAAGAGGGCGAGATCGGAGGAGGAAGAAACTGACTGGAGATTGGCTTAAGAATAGAAGCCCGCGCAAGGGTCAACGCCAACTCGAGAATTAAAACAAGCTCAGGGATAAGCATCTATCCGAAAGTAGAAATCCGCTCGAGGACTAATGCCAACTCGAGATTAGAAGTCCGCTCGAGGGTCGACACCAACTCGGAAATAAAGATGAGCTCGGGGATAAGCATCTATCCGAGAGTAGAAATCTGCTCTAGGGTTAATGCCGGCTCGAGATTAGAAGTTCGCCCGAGGGTCGACGCCAACTCGAAAATAAAGATGAGCTCGGGGATAAGCATCTACCCAAGAGTAGAAGTCCGCTCGAGGGTTAATGCCAGCTCGAGATTAGAAGTCCGTCCGAGGGTCGATGCCAACTTGGAAATAAAGATGAGCTCGGAGATAAGCATCTACCCGAAAGTAGAACAAACCTTGCAGTTGCGGGGCTCTTTGGCTCCCGGGTGTCCCGAGTCGAGCTCGAAGGAGGCGCCTTTATAGACAAATACTGTGATCGCCGAGCTTTTCAAGTTAAGGCCGCGCGATTCGCTACTTAACGCAGTAGTAATCAGGGGAGATGCCTTCGGTGTGTATTCGACATAAGGTCGGACGTCCCGAATTTAACTCAAGGAATGTTGTAGTAGATTTCTGCGGTCGCGGAAGCTCTGATGCTCGTGATCGACACAACGCAGGGCGTCCCTAGCCTAGCTCAAAGGACGACTTTATAGATGCTCTTTGCTTAGATCAGGGGCGTATTTGTAGAATCCTGCGGACGAGTGTGCTCTTCCTTGGCTCCCCATTGACGCCGCAGGGCATCCCGAGCCAAGCTCGAGAGATGACTTTGCAGATGCCTTCCACTCAGATCAGGAGCGTACTTGTAGAATCCTGCGGACTGGTGTGCTCGTCCATGGCTCCCCATTAACGCTGCAGGGCATCTCGAGCCGAGCTCGAGGAATGACTTTATAGATGCCCCCCATTCAGATCAGGGGTGTGTTGAGATACGCCCCGTTCGATACGACGTTCGCAGCAGAATTTGAATGGAACATCGTTCATCGCATAAACGCGCCTCGGATCGTAGAATTCAAAAATTTCTCTGAATCCAAATCCAGAAGATCTTTGAACTCATTAGGAAGGGAAGAATAGGATCTAAGGAAGGTTGATTAAGATTCATAAAACTAAAACAAAAATCAGAAGTTATAATTTTAAAGATCTCATCTTCAAAAATTCTGCAGGTATAGAACACCGCAGCCTGATGATCTTTCTAGGTTCCTGGTTAAGCCGCATACGTGTCCGGCCTCTACAGGTATTCACACGTGTTCTGCAGCATACCTCTTTGAAGAAGAACACTTTCTTCTTCAACCTTGCTCGCAATTAAGGGAGAGATGGAGGTAGCTTTAATTGTGGATCTTTCTTGCCTTGATGTCGTGGAAGAAGAGGATGTAGAGGATCCTCTTGTTGCCATGGAGAAGAAGGAAGAAGGGGGCTTGGCGTGAGGAAGAACTCCTTCTTCCTTGCTGCCGTGTGGAGTGCTCTTCCTTTGGATCTTCTTCTTCTTTTCTTCCAACGCCTGGAGGAGGAAGAAGATGAACCTTCACCTTGCTGCCGTGAGAGAGGAGAAAGCTCTTCTCTTGCTGCCGTGGGAAGGGAGAAGAGAGGAAGAGAGGAGGCGTGGAGAGGATGAAGCATGAATCCTAAGCACACGCCATCCCTTTAAATAGATGGGTCTAGGATTTTCAAAAGAGTTTATCTAGACTAAGAAATAAACTCTACATAACCATGCATTCTTTGAATGAATGCCAAGTGTCCAATCCATGTGCCCGTGGTGCCATCAAATCAATGCATGATAAGTGTCCATGGATCTAGATTAAGCCTAATCTGATTAGGCTTGAACCCTATGGCACCATGTGGACTTTAAAGTCCGCATAGTGTGAACACGACTTAGGTCATATTCATTCTACGATGACATATGGACTTTAAAGTCCGATATGACTTATGACATTTATATCCTACGATGCCATGTGGTCTTTAAAGTCCGCATAGTGTAAACACGACTTAAGTCATATTCATCCTACGACGACATGTGGACTTTAAAATCTGCACAAATCCTAGTTTGTAAAGACTCCAGGAGGTCAACTGTTGATAATGCTATCTTGAAAGAGCTCATTCTGTACCAAATTGACCCAATCATGAATCCAAATCAATTTCGATCGAATCCAATTTGATTTGGCTCATTAAATCAACCCAATTGCAATCTAATTGCAATCAATTCCACTTAATTCTTCTTCCATTAACTCACTAACACTTAGTGGGTTAATTCAATCATCAATCACATTGATAATTGACATGAATTGTGATTCCAAATCATAATTATGATAGTCTGACTAATTAAATCCTCTATGTGTGTGATTCCGTAGGTTCTATTCTGACTGGTAGTGAGACATATTGAGATCTCTATCTTAATATCACTGAAATTTTTTTCAGTGGACTGAAACAATTTCAGTTCTACTCTCAGGGTTTACTGATCACTAAATGAATGCCTTTGAGTCTCACAATCCACTAGTGACACCTAGCAGTATGTGATGGCAATCTAGCAGAATGGAATGTCTGAACCTCTCGGTGCAGTTAGCGTATGATATAGTCCCTCTATCATGGATCCCTACGTGACGGATGTTATGGATATCTCGTCAAACGCCATCGTCCATCATATGTCAAATTTATTCGACTTCCTGTTTGAGATATGGAAAACTTCTTTTCCAAAATACCTGGCCATAAATTTATTGAACTCAGTCTCATAAATCACATAGGATCACTCCTAATCTACCAAGATCGATAGATCCCATCTAGATGCAACCCTATTTCAAAATGAACCTACTGCAACCAATCCGCATTATAAGGATCCGAATGGCTAGAGCCCAAGTTCACATGCTCGTTAAACTACAGCAACCTCACAGTGAATAGCTGAGGCATTGCAGATCAAAGGACCAGTCATACAACTACAGCATAAGTAGTCACTGACGAGTGGATAGACATCCATGTGACTACTTTTTTTGATCATGCTCAGTACCTTGTTCTTAACAAGTACTCACACAATCACTTCAGTGTCTCTTCACCGTAGACTTGAGACTCGCCCATGTGACTAAGTGATCTATGCACTAATCTCATCGGATTAATCACTATCCCTCGTGATGGATCCATCGATCATAAGCATTTAGAAATTAATACCTAATAACACATGCCTCAAATTCTCAACTCCTTGAGAATATGTATCATCATCTTTTAATATCTTGGACGATTCATGGACACATAAAAACATGAATGAAAAATAAATTGCCCAATCTTATTTATTAATAAGTGTCAAATTACAAATTTATGCCCCATATTACAAATATGCGTCAGCCACATTAGTTTCTAGGGCATACTTCTAACAGGGCGTACTTGTAGAATCCTGCAAATGGTGGTGCTCTTTCTTGTCTCCCCGTTTACGCCGCAGGGCATCCCGAGCCGAGCTCGTGGAATGACTTTGTAGATGCCCCCCACTCAGATTAGGAGCGTACTCGTAGAATCCTGCGGATGGAGGTGCTCTTCCTTGGCTCCCCGTTGACGCTATAGGGCATCCCAAGCCGAGCTTGAGGGATGACTTTGTAAATGGAACCTGCAGTTGCATGGCCCTCGGCCTCTCGCTAAGTCCTGCAGAGCGCCCCAAGGCGAGCTCAAGGGGCGACTTTATAGATAGAACCTATAGTTACGAGGCCCTCAGGCTCTTGCTAAGTCCTGCAGGGCGCCCCGAGGCGAGCTCAAGGGGCGACTTTATAGATAGAACCTGCATTTGCAAGGCCCTCGGGCTTTTGCTAAGTCCTGCAAGATGCCCTGAGGTGAGCTCAAAAGGCGACTTTATAGATAGAACCTGCAGTTGCGAGGCTCTCGGGCTCTCGCTAAGTCGTGCAGGGCGCTCTGAAGCAAGCTCAAGGGACGACTTTATAGATAGAATCTACATTTGCAAGGCCCTCGGACTCTCGCTAAGTCCTGTAGGGCGCCCCGAGGCGAGCTTAATGGATGATTTTATAGATAGAACCTAATAGTTGCGAGGCCCTCGGGCTCTCGCTAAGTCCTGCAGGACGCCCTGAGGCGAGCTCAATGGGCAATTTTATAGATAGAACCTAGAGTTGCGAGGCCCTCGGACTCTCGCTAAGTCCTGCAAGGCACCCTGAGGCGAGCTCAGAGGGCGACTTTATAGATAGAACCTACAGTTGCAAGGCCCTCAGACTTTTGCTAGGTCCTGCAGGACGCCCCGAGGTGAGCTCAAGGGACGACATTATAGAGAGAACCTGTAGTTGCAAGGCCCTCGGGCTCTCGCTAGGTCCTGCAGGACGCCCCGAGGCGAGCTTAAGGGACGACTTTATAGATAGAACCTGTATTTGCGAGGCCCCGAGGCGAACTCAAGGGGCGACTCTATAGATTTATCAGCATATAACTCGTGCCGCCAGGGCATCCAAAGTGCGTCGAGCCCACTAGGGCATTTCAGAGATGCCTTGGAAAAGTCTGGAAGGATAACTTCATTAATTTACACAGTCTGGAAAAAGAAAGCGCTAACCTAGAGAGGCTAAGGTCCTTTCTTGGAGAAGTAATTTACATCTCGAGTCGCCAGTCCCGGGCCGATGAGAGTGCGGTCTCTTCCCGACCCCTTGGAGCCAGTGTGGTGTTAACGCATAGGATGCGCAGATGGGGCATTGATGGTGTCCACGCTGGGACGACTATCGTCGGGCCCATCAGATGGCTTCAAAGTCTGTCCGTCGAGCTCTACCCTGTCGGTCGGTCCACCGACGAACCGGCTTAGTAGGCCTTGGTGGATGATCACTCAATCTAATCATGGAGCTGGTAATAATCCTCCATGTCGTGATCGTGGTCCCTATGGAAGTGGTAGTATTTATCCAAACGCTTCTGTGACTTGGACGGTCGCATCTTCGGCGGAGATCGGAGGTAGTCGCAACCCTCAATTTCTATGAGGATCTCGGTCCGGAAGGACATGAGAGGAGTATACTCCTTAAAACTTCGAAGGAAGACATGCCTTTCGGACCTTCGAGAGGACCTGCTCCTCGATCGATAGCGCTCCTCGCAGAGTTCCGCGGCCCGATCCCGAAGCATCTAGATTTGCCGCCCCGCTTCCTCGACTTTTCTGTTGAGTTCGACGATTGATGAAGCTCCAGCCGGATGAAGGGTTTGAATAACCACGGAAAGAGCTTAGATTTGCTGAGCGAGCAGATAAAACTGCTTTAGCTAGATCTGAGAAATTTGGTCTGCTGGTACATGCGGTGCAGGGAATGGACTTTGGAGGGAGCAGTCGGGAGTTGGTTTCGGGCTGCTCGATGCGTTTGAGGCTCCCTGGCTCATTATCCTCATGGTCACGACTCAGGCCCTTCCTTTAGCGCCAGAAATGTTGTGGTTCAAATTTGGCCCGAAGGTGACCACGCCAGTGGAGTCGAGGGAGCCACCGATGGTTGGAGAAAGAAGATGGGGGCCACCTCCTGCGCGGCGGCGACGACGGACCTGCACAAAGCCTCATCGGTGTTTCCGATGAAGACCCTCCGACGATCAAGTTAGAATAGGGTAAATTTGATCCAGCCAAAAAAGTCCCTTAGAAGTTACCTGACCGGGCTATTTATAGCCCCGATGGAGAGGTTCAGGTGGCAGAGGTACTGTCTGCCCTTATCCTTTGAGAGGGCGTGGCTCTGAGCCGAATGGCGTGCAACTAAGGCTGGTCAGCAGCATGTGGTGCTGTCCGTTCTCGAGAACGGTAAGGTGTTGACAGTCGTCGCAGGGTATAGCCGGAGTAGTCATGGTGCTATTGAAGGCCAGCTATCGAAACATGGCACGGTAGCGTTGTAATGTACGGCCACATAGGAGGGCGTGGGTGCACACATGGGTGCAGTTGTTGGCAAGGCCGAACCCGTTGAGAGGTCGCATCATGCGTTTGGCGAGGTCGGCTAGACGAGTGTTGAGGGTAGCTCGGTTCTCCGAATTCTGAGGTATGCTCGGTGGAGCGTCCCGAGCTCAAGGGTCGGGGCGTATTACTGAAGCGGTCGCCCCAATCTTGGTCGGGGCGAGTCAGCGAATATTGGAGGTCGATGCAGCTTTTGGCAGAGTCCGGGGCCGGGATGATTCTGAGCTGGACCGAGGATTCAACCGGTCGGTGTTGGCGTTTATTGGGCCAAAACTGGGCAGCCCTTTTAGCTCAGAGCTGGATGATCCATTTCGCCCCCCATCACTAATGAGTTAGGATGGTCTCTACTTGGGCCTACTTGAGCCATATGTACTCAATTTCGGCCTCTTGATTATTCTAATCGGAACAATTTGTCAAATATGCCAATCTAAAATTGTTTGGGAATATTAGACATAATATGAATACTTGCCGATCAAAAATTGCTTGGCTTGCCTTTCTGCCCCTGCATGACAAAAAATATTAATCATCTTCTCGTTCATTGTCGAATGCTTGCTTGCCGATTCAAAGCACAACTGACTTTATAAAAGCAATAAATCTTCATCAAGAAGGCACTTTAAGCTTTAGACAAACATGGAGGATAAGGGTTATAAAAGGTGTTATGCACCTGTGTTTTCCACTTTTGATGTACTTTTGTTAACCAAAACTGCAAGTTTGGGGGTAGGATGTTAATATCCTTTAGACACGGTTTATGAGGTTATGTATGGTGTTTTAAGATTACCATTGCTTGCAAATAGTTATAAATAACTGATTCAATCGGAGAGAAAGAAGATTTTTTTCAACCCATTCAACTCGAATCTCTCAAAAAAAAATTAGAAGAAGGTGGAAGGAATTGCGAAAGTAGATTCAAGTCCTTTTTTCTTTCATTGATCATCCACACCCTAAAACTGAGATGTATAGCTCCTATTTATAATACTAGCGAGGATCATCCTTTTCACAATTGGAATTAGATTCCTCTACTATTTCAAATGGGACCAAGTATCCTACAATAAATATGACTAATAGAAAAATTCTCGAAAAAGTTAAAATTTAAAAGTATTTAAAAAAAAGCTAAAATTTTTGAGGATGTACATCTCAACTTTTACATCAACTTTGCTTTTTGTCACTCCACTTAATTTTTCTCGGATAGAGAGCTACGTCGGTAAAAGTTTTACCCAAAAAGAAATCTTTCGGTTTGATTGGTTCATTTTGGGGCCGATGGAATTTCAACCCGATTCAACATATAATTATAGATCTCAAAAAGCTATCCAATTTCAAAAAAAAAATAGTCTCAATCGGGCATCGTATGATATAACCTTCGAAAGTTTGACCTACGACTCGGCTTCCTAATATGATGGATCTCGCTCCCAAACCCTATACATACCTGCTCGTAATGGTCAAAGTGGTACATATCGAGTCTGAGAATCCTCCTGGATCAATATTTATTATCAAATAAAAAAGTTGTAAATGTTGCAAACAAGGCTATGCTTGAGTAGCGGCAAACGACTTCTAGAGGAAGAAGCTTTCAATTTCGAATCTTGGGAGGGTTTTCCAACGACAGAAAGGGCCTTGCACTCTATTTTGGGAAGCACTCCAGCTTCCAACTTTTCAAATTAAATTGGATTAAACCTAACCTATATTGATTAACATTTATAGAGTGATTTAAACATTTATGTCTGAAAAAATCCTTCATATCTGGGCTTTCAAAAATGTACCTGATGGAGGTTATTGTATGTAGACTAATATCAGCAACGCTAGATTTCTTGTTTACGAATAATACATGTTTAGGTAAATCCTAATAATCATGTCTATGACCTGTTCAGCAAATTTGAAAAGTGGATCTTATGTCCAAAATTCAATGGTGGCAAGAACTCCCAATGCTGCTCAAAATTTAACAGAAGATTTCTTCTTTTAAACTGTGTAATGTAATTATTTGGAACAATACGACCATGTAAAACTTTAACTACTCTAGTCAAAGTCATCAGACAATTTCAGTAATAATAAAACTTAGACATATCCGTTCCCTATAGCTCTAGCATCTGGGCATATACAACTTTTATGTAAATAGATTCTCTTTGATGGGGGGGGGGGGGGGGGGGGGGACGGATCGTCCAGCCCATAACAAAAGGGCCACCCAATTTTAGCCCAACAGACACCAACACCGACGAAGACGTGTCCTCGATTCGGCCCAGAATCAGCCCGACCTCGGACACCGCGAAAGCTCCTTCAACTTCGGATATTCGCCGATGCGCCCCGGCTAAGTTCGGGGCGCCTTCTTGTTCGTTGACGTGCCCCGGCCAAGTTCGAGGCGCTCTTCTTATTCGCCGACGCGCCCCGGCCAAGTTCGGGGCGCCCTCCTTATTCGCCGACGCGCCCCTAACCGAGCTCGAGGTGCCCTTTCCAATTGCGCGCCTCGACTGAGCTCGGGACACCCTCTCCAATAAACGCTCCGACCCCTGAGCTCGAGGCACTTCGCCAGGCACACTTCAGCACCTGTCAAGCTGACCTCGCCAAATGCATGATGTGACCTCTCAACGAGTTCGGCCTTATTGATGGCCGCACCCATGTGTGTGCCCACGCCCTCCTACGTAGCCGTACATCATGGCGCCACTACGCCACGCTTTGTTAGCTGGCCCACAGCAGTCCAAGGACAGCGCCATGCTACTCCAACCATACCTTGCTACGACTGTCAACGCCTTACCATTTCCAAGAACGGACTCCACCGCGCGCCACAAGCAAGCTTTGGCTGCGCGCCACTCCCTCTCATGATGGGAACGGGCCATACCTCCGTTACTTGAGTACCCCTACCGGGACTATAAAAACCTCCGACAGGTAATATTAGGGGGGATTTTTGGCTGGACCTTCTAAGCTCCATTCTAACTTGATTGTCGGAGGGCTTTTACCAGAAACATCGGTGAGGCTTTGTGCAAGTACACCATCGGCCGTGAGAGGTGGTCCCCTTTTGTCTTCCTTCACACTCCGGTAGCTCCCCCGACTCTTCCGACGTGGTCACCCTCGGGCCAGATTTGAACCACAACACTCTTAGTGTTATGCAGGGCGTAATGTCCAATAGTGCAAAGGTTTTCTTCCCCATTATGACATGCACATGAAAGAAACTTCATGTTTCAGTCAGTTATATGTACAAATATACTTACATCAATAAACGAAGTTGTTTTTAAAATAAAAAGAGTAAAATTAATGTAGTGATAAGATAATCACAATTAGAGAGCAACATTATGAAATTGTATATCAGATTTTATTGCATAGAATTGTAATCCACAAAATAGTAACCCTCTAAGAAACATTTACTCAGGCCTGTTATCGAGAAAGTGATGTTGTTTTAGTGGTGTGTCGGCACAAAGATGTTTTAAGTAATTTGAAAAGTTTGGGTGCCTAAAGATTCCTTATCCTTAATCACCTATTATGGTTTGTTGGCCTTTCTCCTCTAGGTTTCTTTGGTTATATCATTTATCACCTCTAACTTCATCATATGATACTTACTAAAAGCATTGGCTGCATAAAAATTTGCATAATAAGTGATGTTTTATTTAATTTTTCAGTTGAATTGTGTTACACAGAGAATTCTTTGTTACATGTGGGTTAAAAGTATATGCTTTTTCAGCATAAAATCAACCATTGAGAGATACAAGAAGGCATGTGCTGATACTTCAAATTCAGGTTCTCTTGTAGAGGTTAATTCTCAAGTAAGCAAAATTTTTCCCCTTCTGATCTTATTTTTATCAATTCTTCTGCACCGTTATATGTTAACCGCTTTGCATCATAGAATTGGTAGGTGAGTTTGCCCATCTTCTGCATCAAGAAACAGCATTATCATTGGTAGACATTAATGTTTATAATTCTCTATTTTTTTCATCTTCAAATCTCTTCGTCAAATATCTTCAATTATATATCAAAATAACATGTTCATATCTATTTCTCTTTGATGGATTTGTCATCTTAGATAAGATTATTGGAATTGAACCAACAAACTTATCATATACGTATTTAATTTTCGATGTTTTTAAGAATAAATTATAGACAAAGTATGAGATGGCCTTGGTGGTTCACAAAGATTATAAGCAATGTTGTAACTATAACTTACGACTGATAAGAGTCCAGTTACGTTGGCTGATTTTTCACTCGGCAATTAGAACGCACTACTTTGTAGATTCTAGTTGATGTTTTGTTTGTGAGCAATGTGATATACTATATGACCTTATGGTTGCAAATATCCTTGATAACCATTCAATTAAGGTTCATATAAAACTTGTATTGAAAGTTGTGTATAAGGTGCATAGATGCCTATATTTTGGTGGAGGCATTATAAGGATCATAGTTTGTAAGAATACGGAAAGCTTGGTCCCTTCTGCAAATAGTCGAAGCCTTAACAAAAAAACCAAAGTGTAAAATAAGATTATATTTCAATGATTCTTTGTGACACATCACTTCACAAATAATTGCTTTCATGGGGTATTAACAGTCTAGTATGATGAACCTTAACTAAGGTAGATGGGAATGAGGGCTAGGGAGTTAAAATTTAGGATAAATTGGGCAAAGATAGGCATGATCTAAGGTTTTGGTTAAAATTGAAAGGTGAGGATGAGGTAGGTGGGGGAATCCTTGTTTCTTAGGCAGGAAGAGCTTACCAGGTCTAATAGAAAAAACTAGGGGGGTGCCTGTGCATGCCTACAGCCTGTTATGGATGTATCAACATCACGAAATGCATACTAGAGAACATAAAAATATTGGTATCATTGGTGAGATAAAATTTATGAGGGAAAAAAAAATTGAGGTCATGGCCTTGTAAAAAAAAAAGATGGTAGGACAAGGTTAAAATTTCAGTTTGCAGACAGCCTTGTTCTGATCTTGTATTTACTGCTAAACTGCAATGGCTGATGACAAGCATGCTTTATTAAAAGAAAATGTAAGATATGAAGGATGATGTAGAACTCTTCAGATATTGGTTATGTTATTGACCAACAAAAAAGAAATTCTACTGAACTAACAAACAATAGAAAAAAGAAAAGAAATTCTACTGAAAGGTGTCATAATATCCATGAGATTATATATATTGTTCACACAAAGTTAACAAGCTGAATTCCTAGTTCCCTACCCGGGCCAGCAGCAGTCTGAAATCCATCGATCTCAACAAAAAATCTTGTTATTATGTTGTGATTGACAAAAATATCCATTTATGGCTTCATAATTTGGTTCTTGTTTTCTTATTATTCAATTACCCCTATTGGATTTTTCTTTTAATCCTTAGACTATGAAGGACATGCCACCACGGTTTGAATCCAGGATCTCCCTGCAGTGCAAACATTAGGAGAGCGGTGCCAACCGATGGATCCAAGTCTTGTTGGCTGAGATGTGGCATTATAAATGCAAGAAATGCAACTATCTCTGGGCAGTCATCAACAGTATATTTGTGTTAGCTGTTGGAATCTATACCCCTTGTTTTTGTTTGGCATTAGGAGGTTCCTTGCAGCTTAACATCATATGGATGGCAAGTTCGATGATTTTCTTGCATTGCATCAAGCTCTTTAATTGAAGTTTGTGCTTTTAAGAAGCTAATAGTCCTTGTATCATCGAAGAAGATAGTAGATAGCTAGAGATAAATTAATGATGTAAATCAATGAATTGCAACATTGGAAATCAATAGCAGTTCACCCACATGCCTAGTTTTAAAATAAAGAGAAATGTCAACATTCAAGTTGGAAAATTTAGAGACGAACTAAGCAGAATACTGATTCCTAATTCTCTCCTACTTTCATCTCAGAATACTGACTAATAATTCAGGTAAATATTTCCTTTATACTATATAGTCCCAGAAGAAACTAAACAAGGCATGGCTAGAGGTTTGCATGTCTACTATTTCTTATGATTTCTAGTTGCACTTCATTACAAGTACGCAAGAAAGAGAAATGAGTACATAAACACTAGCAATCCTTCTTCTTGAACAATGACCAACTTTTATATAAAAAAAATGAAATGACTTTTAAGGTTCATCTGACTTTCTGTCCTTGGCAATGTGAATGCAGCAATATTATCAGCAAGAATCAGCAAAACTGCGCCACCAGATCCAGATATTACAAAATGCAAATCGGTAAGCACATTATCTTATAACCAATTTGAGTTATATATAAGTGGGAAAAAAACTCCCCTGTTTTCTAAAGTGGAAGAAGAAAATCTCTGTCTAAACTAACGAGTGAATAAAAATAAGGTTGTTTCTAAGCAGTCGAGATGATATGGCACACGACTGCTAATTGTACACTAATTTTTCTAGGCACTTAATGGGTGATTCTCTGGGTTCTTTGACCGTGAAGGAGCTTAAGCAACTTGAAAATCGACTTGAAAGAGGCATCACAAGGATCAGATCGAAGAAGGTATTCTACATAAGATATGTTGGACCTTTCCATTCAGAAAGTATAAAGAGTATCTATAAGGAATCCATCTAAGCAACCAAAGCATGCATAATGATGCTATTAAACTATCAGTCAATTTGTTTGTGCATCGGTCGCGCAATTCTTTGAGTTATTCTGCAATCAGAAAACATTAAATTTGTTTAGAAAGATTACATGTGTATTTATGTCTTCTCATATATTGGTCCTAACTGATCTTGTTGAATCTTACCAGCATGAGCTGTTGTTTGCAGAAATTGAGTACATGCAAAAGAGGGTAAAACTCTATACTCATCACTTCCCCATAAAAGATGGCTGTTTTCTTTTGTTTTCAGCTGTTCCCTCCTGAGTAATTTTCTTCTTTTGTTACTTCAGGAAGTGGAGCTTCAAAATGATAATATGTATCTTAGAGCTAAGGTAAGAGCAAAGGGAAGCCTTTTCTAAACGGAATGAACACAAGATTTTACATTAGCATTTGCTTTATCTTATCTAAATAAAAGAAGGGTTTAAACAAGCCTGAGATAAATGAACATTTATCTTTTTTCTTTTACATGCATGATATTCAATGCAATACTTCACTTTTATGTTTGAATCAATACTGACAGACAATGGCACATGAATTTGACTTCTTCTAATCAATTAACATAACACTTCGGTATGGCCTCAACCGCACAGCCAAAAAAAACAATAAAAGAAAACAGCTGAAAGTGTAAAAGTTATGAATGAGATAGCAGAGGATTTCATACTTTTTCTCTGAATGAACTTGAGTTCTTCCAGCCATTAGCTGTTGCTTCACCAAACGCGGTGATCAATGTTCATGCTAGATGGTCAAGCACCCAAGGCATCATCCTATCTTGACTGGTGCAAGAACTGACTTCACTACTTTCCGGTCTTCAGCATGAAGTCATTATTGAAATATTGGAGCCTTAAGGAAAGTGTATGTTTTCTTCAGATAGTTCCAAGGATCCACAGAAATTTTTTCTTTTCCAGTTTTCAGATCATGGAGAGTGTTCTAAGTAGAAGGCATAAGTAAGTAGAAGGCATAAGTAGTAATAAGTGATCTTCTATAGCCCTCAAATCTAACTATTTTGCTGTTTTATGAGCAAAAGCTAAAGTGAAGCCCTCTGAATCTTGTTAAGAGCATTAAACTCCAAGCATTGTTCACACTCCAAAAATTTAGCCCTTTTTCTAATCCTCTAATCTCTTCAGATTGCAGAGAATGAGCGAGCACAGCAACTAAGCATCATGCAAGCAGGACCTGAGTTCGATGCTCTTCCGGCATTTGATTCTAGGAACTACTACCATGTCAATATGTTGGAGGCAGAGCCCCACTACTCACACCAACAAGATCAGACAGCCCTTCATCTTGGGTATGAAGCAAAAGCTGATCCAGCAGCATAAAAAAATACTAAACTGTGTTCCTGGCTAATGATGCTGTGTGTTTTGATCATATGATCGTCACTTAAGACTACCTATGGAGGGGTATCAGAACAGTCTTTTGGTAAACTGTCTTTGATGAAATCATATTTCATGACTTTCATCGCATGAGTTGATTGAATTACCATTATCAACCATATTAAATGCATCTTCTTGCCAAGCCACTGAGCCTTGGCAATGGCAAGAGGGT
Organism: Phoenix dactylifera; assembly: GCF_009389715.1. Taxonomy (NCBI): domain Eukaryota; kingdom Viridiplantae; phylum Streptophyta; class Magnoliopsida; order Arecales; family Arecaceae; genus Phoenix; species Phoenix dactylifera. The sequence goes on from NW_024068001.1 coordinate 80,350, forward strand.
GTCCGTAAGGCAAGAGGGTGTCCATGGAGAGTATGCCCAGGACTGCGTCCGCGAAATGCACAGACTGAAGGGCAAAAGTCCCAGCACGTCAGATGAGCAATATAAGACACCCCAAGAAGTAGATAGAAATTGCATTGCCCTGAAGATGAATGGGAAAAAAAAAAAAATCCAAACAGTAAAGGAACAAGCAGAGATAGAAAACAATCTTGTTCTGCAATTTAATAATTAGAGTACACACACAGTCATCTCTCAAAAGATATCTGCATAATACGCAATGAATCTATAGACATAAACTTCGAAGTAAGAAAACAGATACATGGATATGAATACATGGGCATGTTCTTCACGAAAGATGACCAAACAGGGGATCCAAACGATAAAAGCTTCAATGTGACAAATGAAAAATATGGAAAACTAAATATATGGAACAAGAAACTGTCATCAGCATATGAATCTGTTTTGTATGAATGACGGATTGCTTTATGAATCCACCTTCCTGTAACGAAGAGAATGCAACCAAGGTGTCCAAGCCACCAAACAAATGACTGTTTGACTTGTGGAAAAACTTTTGGTAGTATCAAGATTGCCCATATTGGCGCATTAATATCACTGATTCAGGAAAAATAGCAGAATCAAACATATATTTATGGTCCGAAGGTGCCAAGTTACTGAGTTGGTAAATCTCTGTGTCTGTGCTAGAGACATAGGTCCAAACCCTGGCTTCACTAGGGTTTCAGGGGTTAGTCGTATCTGGTGGAGAGTTTAACCCCCTGTCGGCCTTCTTCTACCCTACACCCTACCCCACAGACACACACACAAAAATGATCATGTAAATTAATAGTGACAACAAAAAACTGTTAAGTTATCCTGAGTGACAAACAAAGGAAAGTTACTATGCATTTTGTTCGCAAGCAGTAAAAACTAAGAGCAGATTGGTGGAAAGCTTATTAGCTATAAATATGGATATAGCTCTCACAAATTTTTAGCATTAGTAACAGTCCAGTTACAAAAAATATGAGTGGAGTTTTTTTTCTGTTGTTGGTCAGTCATTAAAAAAAGGGCTCAAACTACAAAATTACAAATTGAAGTCAACTGAAAATGAATGAACATACATAACTTCAACGAAGCTTGAATCAGGACACATCATCTGCTTCTATCTTCACCAGTAATACTTGCAAGAACAGGTTCTGTCCCTGAAATTGTCGAACTGGTTCCAATCGGCCCAACAATTATCTCCCTCTGAAGTAACTTAGCTATAAATTTCATTGTTTCATGGCAATCGCTATACACTCTAAGGTTGTTCACCACTCAAATCGGGTTCTTTCCCCTTGTAGTCATAAGCCCGAAAGCAATTGCAATATTCTCAGTGTGATACAAAACCACATTCTCCTTCTCCTCATCCTCTATTTCGTAAAGTGCAGAATCTGCACTAGGCTGATACCCAGACTTCCTCAATTCCATTTCAAGCTCAACCAGAAAAGCATTTATCTGTTCAAACTGCAGGTACAAGGTATCACCAACCACAAACTCATGAACATGTTATTCACCTAGATAGAACTACATCCATGTACTTTTCGCACACCTCTTTCAATCATAATCTGCCTAACATCTCTCCACATGATCCCAGTGCTTTGACGATGCATATAAATTTGACAGAAATACATAATTAGCACCATCATTAGGATCTAACTCTAGTAGATAAGCACAAGCAGACAACAAGCTCAACATGGTGGTCACAGCAGGCCTCTTCTTCTCTACTTGCATCATCAAAACCACCATACTGAACTCCCTATGATGAAGTAGCCTGAGATCATCATATGCCACATCACCGACTTCTTCGCCAACCCCATCCTATCGAACAACTTGCATTCCATCTCCAGCTGCCCCAACTGGATGCCCGTGAAATATTCACATGCAGCACAAATATCATACTGCTTGCTATAGCAAGAAACTGAGCACGGGTCTCGACATACTCTTTCTGTTCTCTTCGTCGGGCTAAGAATTCAAATTCATTCAAAATTAAATTATAAACACAACGATTAGCTCGTGCAGTGTTCCCTAATCCATGGGCCGAGTTCAATACTATTTGTAACAATCCAGTATCTCACCTAAAATGGCTAGCTGAAAGATATTATTTGGGTTCCTTGATTCTGTATAAGTACCCAATATCTATTGAGCGAATAATTGGACTAAACACATGCCTGCACGGGTCTGACAATTGCAACTATTGGCAATAACATCTCTCTCAGGCATTTCTACAAACAGTTGCTCTGCAGCATTCAAGCAGCCTGTCTTAGAGCATAAATTCGAATAACCAGCGAGCAAGAACCGATCGGGAGCGTGGGCGAGTTTGATGATTTGGCAATGGAGGGCTGCAGCGGCATCGGAGGCGTTGGGGAGAGAGGGGAGGGGGAGGTGGAGGACTGGGCGGAGGATCAGAAGAGGTGGTTCCATAAAGAGAGTTGGTGGAGTTTGGGGAGGAGGCGTGGGTTGGGTCTGGGAGCAGCAAGAGATGAAGCCGAAAAGGAGGTTGGCGTCGGCGCGGAGGTCGGGATTTGTGAGGATCTGGGGCATGGATTTGTCGGAGATTTTTGAGGGATTTGGGGGATTCATTCCAGCACAAGACTTCATCAAGCAATGAAATGCATGCACTTTGGTCTTTGCAAAGAATCATGTCCATCCGGTGTGATGATATATGTATGGCAGGATTTAATCCGGGCCAAAAATTGACATGGGGCTAGCTTGAGCCTGTGCTGAAATGATTGGGTTTGATCTAGCTCCCATCAGACCGTGTCATGTGCAGGCCCAAGCTGCAACCATCAAGGGCAAAGGACAGGAAAGTGATCAAGTTAAATTAGCTAGATTTGGGTCAAGCAAATTAAGATTTCTGGTACCAATTTACTTAAATCATTTTTATATGTCACTACTCCTTTATCTCTATTTCGCATTATTAGATATGTTGTGATTTTAATCTAGTATCTATCGCAGCACTAAAGATTTTTTTTTAGCAAAGGGGATGGTAGATCCATCTACTTTTTTTTTTTTTTAGGCGAACCGGCATCTCACTACATGCCGTGAGTACGTCCAGAATAATCAGAAGACAAAATACACTTAAATGCCACCAACACATGCTCCAGGACATCTCATGCGACGATCTAGAATGATGTGCTGCAAAGGAGGCGACCCAGTCCGCCGCACTATTCGCCTTCCGAAAAATATGTGGGACTCGGAATAAGTCAAACTGCCCACAAGATAACAAATATCATAAACTAGAGGGTGCAAGTCTGTCCTGGTACGTCCGTTCCGAATCCAGTCGACCACTGTAGCCGAATTACCCTCAAAAAGGACCCGTCCAGCACCTAGATGCACTCTGGCCTGAACGAGGCCCTTCCACGCCGCACGCAGCTCCGCCACTAAGATAAACTTATCAAAAATACGCCATCCTCCAGCTGCAATCAGCCGATCCATCTACTTCATTTCACTATTCTATACTTGGTATGATGGTATGGTGCCCCATGCAATACACTAGCCCAGCTTCATCATGGCCATCTCGCGATAAACAAATAGCAGTGATTATAGAGCAAAACTACGTTTCAAACTCAATTCATGTTGGATGGGATTCAAGGAAATCAAAAATATAGCATACTTAATGTATATTATGACTGAGTCAAGTTGGATTCTAGATGGAAAAACTTTTAATAGACTTAATCCAAACTTAACAATTGAATGGATTTATCTTTGGACCAATACCTGACAGATAGTTCAGATCAGCCACATATTTACAGGTATCACAACAAAAATCTATCCCAACTCTTGTAACTGGAGTGGTAAATCTAATTATTGTCTCTATCATGTTAAGTTATTAACCCAATAGATCATATTAAAATTAACAACAGTCACACCTTCCACCTCCCTTCAAATCAAAAGGATGGAAAACCCACCATGTACCGGCAGTTCCCTCAAGCTGATGCTCTCTCGCTCGCCAGTAACATTTGGTCCATATTACAACAAACAATAATTTTGTAATCTTTGTAGGCTAACTTTAATTCTTACTCCAAGTTTTAAAAAAAAATTTAATTTCTGATCCCTAGTAGCTATACATGGACGCTTATTCTCTAATATATATGTAGTTACTTTGAAGGCCTGTATGGGTGTGTGTTTAGTTCCATATCCTTCATTCTCCAAAGGGATCTTGAATACCTATATAAGACTAAGAAATCCAAAAACTTTGGCTAGTTTTTTTGAGCGAGGTCTTCGATTGTGACATGGTATCAGAGCAAACTTAGCTCATAGTCTTTATAGACGAGGACATCAAGACTTGAATAGAGGGAGTATATAAGGACCACGACAAGAAACAATTTATATGTGCAAATCTTGTATGAATATGTGTTGTATTAAAGTCCGATCAAAGAAAGAACATGGTGTTAAATTCCCGTTATATTTAAGAATCTGAATTTACTTGCCATATCCCCACAAATCCATCTCACCACCGTGTTGGCCGGAAACCTGATTCATCTGCTGCACAGCGGCACCTCCGACGCTTCCAAACCTCCTATCAACGCCGCCGATCACTGCCCAATCATTCAGGCTCTGATCCCTGATCCCCTCCCCCACAGGCTGCACGGCCCCGGCCTGGAGCTCTCCTTCGTAAGGCCTGACCATCGCCGAGGACTCGCCGGGGAGCACGGAGAAGTTGCAGCCCGTCGGCCTGTGGTTGCTCAGCAGGTCCTGCACCTGGGCATGAGAGTAGGATTGCAGGGGCAACTGAGAATAGTAATGGTTAGAGGCTGGGTGTGGATGGATGCATTGAGAGCTTAATGGCCAAAGCTGGCCATGGCTGGCTGTGGTCATCATGTAGTTCTCCGAGCCTTGGCTTGCTCTGCTCTCGGTCCCAGGCTTAAAGAAGCACTTCTTCTTGAACACCCGGCACACCACCCAGCCTCCCTCCTGTTAGAAGACAATCATGTATATTAGCATGACATCTATGGTGTGTGTATGGATAAAACAACAAAGGCTTGTTTGGTTTCACGGGAAGAGTAGGAAAATATCTCATATTTGAGAATAAGATTTCTACGTTTCACTTTTTCTAAAAAAAATTATATATGGCGCATGAAAAAGTCTAATTCTCACTTATTGAGAATTTAGATATTTTTCGGATAATATATATTTTATATATTTTTTTAGAAAAATATATGCTCAACCAAATATAAGTTATTGAAAAAATTTTAGTGAAGTCCAAAGAGAATCGGAGAGGAGGGGCTTACGGCATTGCTGCTGCTGCTGCCGGCGGTGGCACCGGAGTCTTCTTCAAGGCGGTATTCATGCATGATCCAATGAGTCTTTTGGCCATGGGGGGCGCGGCCGCGGTAGAACACGAGGGTCTTGCGCATGCCGATCTTCTTGTAGCTGGTTCTGATGCACTTGTCCCGGCCGGTGGTCTTCCAAAAGCCGGCGTTGGTGGCGCGGTTGGTCCTCGAGCCGGTGGGGTACTTGCGATCCTTGTGGTTGAAGAAATACCATTCGTTTTCGAGTGTGGATCCAATTCTACATCTCTCTAAGCCAGGAAATTGAGAGCATGTGAGAAGTTGCATTCATTTAGAACAATTTTGTGATCTCTTTTAGTAATTTTTCTTAGACGCAACATTGTTCATGCTAGCATTCCACGTGTGCGTACATGTCTAAACTTGTTGCGGTAGGTAAAAAAAAAAGGATAACAAAACAAGAAGGCAAATCAGAAAAAAAGAAAAATAAAAAAAAAACAAAGTACATAATATTTGTATGATTCTATCTATTAACTTTCATTCATGGATAGAAAAAAAATGCAAAAGTTTACCATAAAAATTTGGAACTTTCAGAATACAAGATTTCTTCACAAATTCTAATTCTCAGTACATCTAATATCTAAAACACTTAATTGCTTTCTTTTTTTAGAGTTATAGAAGATATATATAATAGAATAGATCGATTAGATTCAAACCGGTATCTTACAATAATAAGCAAATTAGTCTGGCCCGCAAGCTATGATCAAGAAAAATGTTCCTTTTTGGCTCTCTAGGGTTTATTATAGACTCAACAAAAGTTTCTCCTTCAGTATGCTATGATCTAAAAATATTTTGTAAATACATTTAGCCAGTTCTATCTTAACATTCACCCAAAACATTAGATATTTAAAGGAGAATGACCCTTAAGAATAGGAAATAGTAACGCCATATTTCTTTTTTATTGCCCTTTAATTTCCTAGAGAATCAAGTGTATAATTAGATTTTTTTTTTTTTCCCAAAGAAATACAAATATACAAAACATCACTACTGAGACTTCTATTTTTCACCGGGAAAGACATATCCAAGGGGACTGGGGTGGGCCAGAATCCTGTAAGTCCATTACTTGGAAGAGGTCAAAAGGTACAAGAAGTACTATAACATTCATCTATCAAACAAAGTAACAATGAATATCTCTCTTTTATCTTTTATTTACTAATTCTAATTAATTCAATAGATCTCTGCTGGCAAAAAATGATATATCAAGGGATGATATATTTTAACGTAGATAAACAAGACTCCAATTTCATAACAAACTTTAATGGTCGATAATAGTGAATGCAAGATGACATCAAATGAAAGAAAAAAATTAGTGTAAGGCAGATCTTTCCATAAATAAGGATTGCCTGTATGTGATAAGGAGTAGACGATAAAACATATGACCTGCAATTTAAACCCTGATGTAGAAACTACAGGAAAAAAAAGAAAATAAAAAGATATAGAAGAGAATTAGTAGAAATAGAAGATTGACAACTTCATGTATGAAAATTTATCATGCCAAGTATGTATTTAGAGCAAATGGAGTCGCGGACTGGGTGGCCTTGTATGTGGCTAATCACTCCGAAGATGCCCTATGGGTTGGAAAAAGAAAGTTGCTCAGAGCTCTCCATAATTTGCTATTTTTTAAAAATTTTTTTTTAATGTGTTCGTACTAGAACGGTATAATTCATTCGGTTTAGCAAAAAAAATAAATTATCATGGTATAAACATATCACATACTTCCCTCAAAAAAACATACTGCATACATACTTTGAGAAAAATCGCATTAAATATCTAAAAACAGAGAAATTATAACACATCTCTTCATGCACCGAATTCCATTCTACCTACCGAAGCATAACGGGATAAGGTGGCGCTTCACAACGGTCGTAATTTATCTTAATTTAACCACACCTGGTTCAGATCAGAATTTTCTTCAACTTAAACAGAAGAAAAATTGTTTTGCTGTAAATACTTTGTGCTGAAATATATCTTCAAAATTTACAATATACAAACAAAATACCTGAAATAATATTCGAATCAATACATGCTTCCTAATAAACATAAGATATTATGTGATGCAATTTAAACCATTATGTGGGGAGAGCATCAATATTCAGTGGCTGAAAATTTATGTCATCTTTATCTTCCGAAGAAAACAAAGTTTACATCATTTCGCCACTGCAGCTAACAAGCTTCAATCACCAAAAACCATTAACTAGATGAGCTCCTAAATCACAATTCATTTATTACTCCATATAATGCTTAAATAAAGCCCACTTTTTATAGATAAACCTAGACTTTCAATATTACCTTGCAAATCCCATGGCTCTATCTTATTGAAATCAATCTCCCTAATCACCTCCAAATCGAACTTCTCAGATGAGACCTTCTTCTGTAGATAGTAGAGGAGGAGCTCCTCCTCGGTTGGGTGGAACCGGAACCCCGGTGGAACTCCGGAGTTTGACGATGACGACGACGACGCCATTCTCCGGCCAAGCCCCCCAGAAACCTTAGAACAAAGTCTTGGACGTTGGTGGCGCCGGTGCAGTTATATTATGTCACGGGTGTCAAAAAGTTGACGCCGGCAGCTACGCCGCCGGGTTGGGATAGAGTAAGTAACGTAGAAGACAAGTCGAGGGAATGAGACTTGAGGGAATTCGGGGTTATTCTACTAGCTGCTTTTTATTCTAATCTGTTAACGATCCCGAGGAATAGAATAGTAATTCAATTATGAGGTTGATTGATCCCAAAGCAAGTATAGTTTAGACTTCAGCGCTCTTATCCCTGGAGCTTAGCATAGGAACGTTGAAAAGAAGAATAAAGGAGTTATGTGATTGTCTCAGTTGGACCTTTAGTAGTTTATGAATGAAATAACGCTAATATACCCAACCATTGCATGGTATAAAAAAAAATTGCTATAACCACCATGGCATGATTCACTGAATCAGTATGATTCATAGGTCAGGGCAATATGCAGTAAGATTGTGGTATAAAGTACTAATTTTCTTGTAACACGTGGCAGGCCAGTAGAGGTTGAGCTTCTTCAAATTCGAAACAAATCAATAGGTGGTTATGCTATCTTAAAAACATAGTGCATGCTATACATAAATTTCTCCATTTTTGGTGATTCTTATTTTGTCCATAAATTTTACGCAAATCCATAATATGTGAACTCCCCATTTCCATAGCGTTCTCAAAGGCATGCTTCATAATCTCATTTCTCTCATCAAAATTGGACGAATGACGATGTAAATTTTATGGTCATCATCACTGTCACTACTATCGCATGAGACCCTGAGTTGTTACAAATGACCATCATTATTGTCGCTACCGTATATCATTATCATCTTGTTAATTTTTTAAAGGAGCTAATGTCTCATCAAGTTTGGATCCTCTCCAACTCAAAACCTGTCATGTTCTATCAACCACCCTTGAGTTTGGACTTACATGCACTCAAATACGAACCTGAATTGGAGAGAATTAGGGTCTCATAATCTGCAGGTATGCTTCGCAAGGATAGCATGTCAAGCATCAGCTAGATTTCAATTAAATTATGTTTGTAGAGTGCTAAATGATGTAATTACAAAAACTATAGGCTGGCATATGAGACTGGAGATCCCACCCTCCTTGTGATTCGAGTCACTTTCTAATGGATGTGGTTTATATATGCTACATAATGGAATCATTGTAGCAAATTTTAGACTTTTAATCTGTCCCATTTTTTTCCTTGAAGAATAACAATTACACTGCGCAAGCCAAGATATATATGAAACATGCGTGAATATCCTGGAGTACTTTGGCATGCAACAGAAGCAGCTAAAGATGAGATTAGGAAACTATAATCCAACTAGAAATGATATTCCCTTGTTTGCTTATCCTGGGATACCTTGCATGAGATGCAAGGACGTCTAAAGAGCCCACTTAGCAACTTTTGTAAGGCTTCATTTGATAACTACTAGCAATTAATTACATATAGCAAGGTCTCCCTCCAACATCAGTTTAGCTTTGTCTTGAGGCCAACCAGTTTGCCTAATGATATCCTTACAAGTGTATAGCTGTTTGGTAATTTCTGCACCACTTCTTTCAGTGCATTAATTCTACTCTTAGCTGCCATTACACTCAACTGGTATACAGATAGGAGTAGTGAGAACAAAGGTATCACCAGTATATCTGGATTTTATTTTACGAAAAGAATATATATTTGGACCATTAATCTCCACCATCCATGTGGTTGAAGATATGCAAATTCTTTGAGCAAAGAATTCAGACATTGGCCTAAGAATAATTCGCACTCTCCTAATGAAAGATTAGGATCGAAGAAGCTCTTATCCTATGGTATAGATCTTGTCTTCCCTGAATTAGAGCTCATCTTCTTATAAAATTGGCTGGAATTTTAGATTAGAGTGGGAATTGTTCGAGACGAAGCTGTCACAGCTAGCTTGGGGCATAACATGTGCAGTGGACTTCTGGAAATTCATGGAGCACAGCCTGCTTGATTGAGATGCACTCTTCCATCAATTCCATGGCGTCCATTTTTCATCAAGCATGTGTGATCATATATTGGTTATGATTCGGGGGTCGGCGCAGATCGATGAAAAGGTCGAGCGAAAACCATGTGCACCAAATGATTAGGTGTGGAAATTTAGGTTTACAGCAAGGAATCAGTGATTGTTAGGTGATTATCACAGTCACCAGTGTCACTTCATGCAGCTTCATGCATGGGGTTATTCTGACATTCTGTGGCCACTGAGCTGGAGTTCTTAGTTTCAGTAAATGTAAATTCTTCATGGATGGTATCGGTGGGGAATTGGAATTGACTTCTAACCCAGCTCCTAAATTGTCTTCCTGATATTTTTCTTTATTCCTAACCTGGAATTTGATTTCTTTTTGGGGTTTCACCCCCTCTTTGTACTCTAGAAAACAAAAGACTTGTGAGAATAGGCTGGATGGGAATTTGATAGCCATTCTCACTTTCCAATTCCTGTCAACCATTGTATACGCTTACTGTTATTAGGTGAGTGGTATGCTTGCCATTGTTCTCAAAGGAAAAAAGAAATATATCGAAATATGTGCCTAAGGCTGGCTAATGTGCCATGTAACGTTGAGCTTACCTGCACCAAATTTTGTGTCACCAGGCTACCAATTGATGACTTGCTGAATTACATGGTTGAGCACTGAGGGTGGAAAGCGAGCATTCATTGTCATCGCTTTCTTAATCTGCAAGTCCCTTAGCCTGGCCTTTGTTGAGAAAGAATAGGAGGACCATGTTGTCATGCATGCCCCAAACTTGGAACATAATACGACCATGCTACTGAGGGGTACAACCCACAATAATTACAAAGCCAAATATTTCATTTAACTTGCAAATTCATCTCAAACAAAATATAATAAATAAAAGTCCAATTTTACCATCCATTAAATAAAATTAATACTAGTTCAAAACATCTAAATTCAAACATAAATACCAAACCTATAATCCTCAATATTCAAAAAATTATTAACTATAAATTCATAGTCAATTTAAAATACTAAAATTTTTCTACAAAATTATCGAGCTTGCTAGCGCGAACTCCAAGCCTGCACCATCTTTTGTTCCCATCGACCCTATTTGTCTGAAGAGAAAAAAATAAAAATAGAGATTCGGTAAGTAAATCTTACTCTACCTTACTGAATTAAGCATAAGTTTTTTCACGTCAATGCATTATTTAAGAAAAATAACAAATATTACAAATTAAAGCATTTCATAGTATAGTATATTAAAACAAGTCATAAATTCAATCATGCATGCATAAATCATTCATATTTCAAAAATATGGTTCTAAGTTTATTTTGCAAATAAATTCATAAATCATTCCTTTGCCATTGAGCCATATCATAGTTCAAAATATTGCTCACGGATATTCATGCTACAGTCACTTTAGACCCGTATCAAAGCACGTGTTCATAATCGACAAAGATTCTTGTTTCATATGCCAACTTTATACCCGCTGGCAGGGCCTGTGTTCGTATGGATGCTTTACCCGCTGGTAGGGCATGTGTTCATATGGATGCTTGCTCTAGATGTTGATTTTCTCAGTTTTATGGATCATACTCAGCTATCTGAGAGCATTTCGAATACTTATATCTTTTTCTTAAACATACACATAAATAGATAAAAAAATACTAAATGGTATGATCAGATTCATCTTTCATAATAAAATTATTTTTATTAAAATATTCATAGAACTATTTTTCATAATAATGCTTGATTTTCGGAAAACATATGTTGATCCGTAATTTTAAGAAAAGCATGATACTTCCACAAACAAATTTTATGCACAAAAGTATGATTATTTAAAAAATTATAAGGAGTGTAAGATGCACTTACCTCTTCCGTCTTAGATAATCAAACTTCGCTGGGCTAATCTACTAAACCTATTTAAAATATTAAAAATAAAATTAATTTCTATTCAATTACTTATATAAAATTAAAATAATAAGAAACAAAGAAAATTAGCTGGATGATAGCATTCGACAGTTCCAAGTGAGTCAGGCCTGGGCAACCCGAACAATGAGTTATAGGGCACAAACTCAATCAGGGTCAAGGTCGTTCGATAAGGCACAAACTCAATCAGGATCAAGGTCGTTCGACAAGGTTCATCATCAATGGGCTCCAGGGATACTTAACAAGGCCAGGGTCATTGATCCAATAGGCTATCTAGGTTCTAAGACTGATCAGGACTCTTTGTAGGGGTCAACTCAATTACGTAGAATAGGTAGATGGGATCTTAGGATTTATGGGCTCCGTTTAGAGAGAGAGATAGGTAGATAAGAGAGAAAAAAGAGAGAGAAAGAGAAGTATGGGCTCTCTCCCTCCACACCTTCTTCTCTTCTTCTTTCTTTCTTTCTTCCTTTCTTTCTTTCTTTCTTTCTTTCTTTCTTGGTAGACAGGGGAGAAAGAGAGGAGGGCTGGTGGCCGCCATAGTTGTGGTCAAGCAAGGATGCAGCAAGCACTAATGAGAGGTAGTGGAGAGCGGCCGGCGGTGGCAGCTGGCTAGCTGAAATCAGCCCAAATAGGGTCGAACAAGGGTACACTTGGCTCGATCATTGTCATGTTTTAGGCCGCTCGCCGATAGTAGGGAGTCTGACTCCCACCAGAGATGTAGGTAGGAATTTTGGACGACTTAACCAAGGCCGCGACATCAAGAAACGGTGGTGCCGGTGGTCAGAATAGAAGGAAAACTTTAGCCAAAAATAGGAAAAATTAGGTGGTCTGAGTTTCGATCGACTTTTGGCCAATTTTACGGTCGTGTTCCAGGTCATGGGAAGAAGAACAAAGAAAGGGAGAGAATATCACAGTGTTACCTTGGCTCCGGTGGCGTCCGATAGCCCTAATTTTTGGCAAGCACAATGACTGGCAGTTGCGAACTCAGTGGGAGAAAAGAGAGAGAAGGGAGCTCGATAATCGCCGATGGAGGTCCATAGGGGGGGAATCATTTATATAGAGGAGACCTGGGGCTCTGGTGCCCCTAGGTCTTCATAGCAAGTTCAAAGAAAAAATATATATATTGTAGCGCTTCACTATCCTAAACCAACCACAACCCCCTCCTTGAAAAAGGATTGTAATGCATTATAATTCTTGTCCATCTTTCTTTTTATGTGCATTGTAACTAAATACATGTGATATTTATGAACACTTGAATTCAATTTATACAGGTCACATATGAAATTTCTTGCTACTAAATCCAGGAATTTTGTGGTCCATTGTTCTGAGTGGCCATTGGGTTTGTAGATTTCTTTAGAGGGAGTTGGAGGAGAGGATACTTTCTTTGGTGATATATTTTTCAGATTCCCATTTTCAAAGAGCAAGAATTATAAAAAAAAAGGGGATAAAATCAGTTCAAGCCTTTGCTCTTTTGATAACTTAAACTGTTTAAAAAAAAATGAAAGGAAAAAAACAGCATATGGAAATCAGAATTCTAGCCCTCTTTGACCATGGAATTTTGTGTATTTCATCTCTATGCTTGTTTCAATCCATTTGGAATGTTTTTCATAGGCAAACAAGAGAAAGCAGTACATTTGACCCAAAAGGGGCACATTGGGGCACCTAATCGCCCTATACATGATGAGAATTGCTAAGCAGAGAAAGGAAAAGTGAGATAAATTAGCAAGAGCTGCTCCTCTCCCAATTCCGGGTTTCTTGAAGCATATGAATTCAAATGAAAGTGTGATTCCTGTTTCTCAAAAAATTTAAATTATGAGGTGTATGGATTCCAACAGCTTTCAAATTAATGGACTGGCCAGTGTTGGAACTGGGTTGGTCCAACCCTGGACATGTGAGCAAGCTTGCCACCATTGCGAAGGCAATTAGAAAGAAAGTCTCACAAAATTCATCACATCTCCTCCAAAAGCTTGGTCATCCAGAATGAGATATCAATCTCAATTGCTTGCAAAAGTCTCATGAAAACAGGCATAGTACACAGACATTTTACAGAGGCCTGAATGATCTCACAAACTTAGATAGCATTGAATTCGAAGGTGGCAAGGAGGCAAGGAAAAAGTTAAAGGGTTGGAGCTCTTTCAGCTGACCCGGCGATCACGGTAAGCAAATTGTTTCCAAATGGATCACTCAGGTGTTTGGTGAGATTCTCCACAGGACCTTCACCAGTCACGTAGGCCTGGAGGAAGAAGCCGAGCATTGCGAACATAGCCAGCCGCCCGTTCTTGATCTCCTTTACTTTAAGCAATGCTGCTTGGTCAGGATCACTTGCCAACCCCAAAGGATCAAATGGACCTCCTGGATGGAGCTTGTCCTCGAAATTCTACAGAACAACCGAAAAACAAATGATCAATTTGGTCTCATTGAAATTTTCTGACAACTAACAAAACTAATTTATAGGTCCCAAATCATTGTTAATGCCATTCCATGGGCTTACTAATGTTACTACCAGTGGACACAGCAGCTAGAAGAGGAGCCTAACAGTGAAGAGTGCTTAATTTGTTATTAGAAGTTGTGGTGCTTGTGTTAGTAGTTATAATGTGATAGAGGTGTTTGGTAACTTACTGTATGCAAGTCAAAGCTAGCAATTGCTGTAAAATATTTGGTCAGAGAGTAATATATGAGAGTAATAACAAAAATTTTCACACTGAAAGATGAAATTTCTCTTACCAGTTCATTGGTGATTCGGTAATATTCAGCACCTCCGACAAGGACAACCTCAGCAATGACAGCAAAAACAAGGTTGATTGGAATGTTCTTTCCAAAGTAATTTAATGTGTTTCCATCTAGGAGAAGAGCACCAGTCTGCAGACCAGTATGTAAATACTAACTGGATAATGATGACTATGCAAATATTATGACTTAAGCAAGTGAATCATGTCAAAGAATGAGAAAAAAAAAACCCAGATATGCACTATAAACAAACTTGCAGCCTCACTGTTCAGAAAGATTGAGGGAATGTTGGCCAATATTATGTATTTTCTAAAACCAAAAACAGAGGATTCTAGTATCTTAATGAAAAAAGAGCAATCTACCGATATAAATTTGGATTGCCTGAAATCAAAATGAATAGCTTGTGTACCTTGAACCAAACAGCCTCGGGGCCACAATTAGCACCAAATTTGTTGCAAGCCTCAGGGATAATGAAGCCTGCGGAACCGAGCATGGCCCACCTTGCATGAATGAGCTCATAAGCTTGGTATCTGCATAATAGTATGAAGTTGTAAGTGTACAAGCAGAAAGAGGGTGGGTTACCAAGTTTAAGCACTCCACTTGAGTCTTGCAAAGGCTAGCCCCAATAAAAAAAAAAGCCAAATTGCCCAAATGCTACAAGATAGAACCAAAATGCCTAGATGCCACAAGAAAGTTGGAGAATTTTGCTAGTTTTCTGCTAAATGAGTTGTTGAAAGAAAGAAAGCTAAATTGTGGAGATCTCAGAAGGAAGGAAATGCCTACATACTATCTCTGTGAAAAAAAATACTGGAAAATAGATAATTTGCAAGATAGTTCACCTACTTGCTGAAATTTTCTGGGTTCTTGCTCAGCCCAAAAGGATCATAGCCATAACTGCAAGGAGAAAATGGCACAAAACCCGTTACCATGTGATTTATAATTTCAACATGGAAAGCCTCAGTGAGTAGTTTTCAGCACTAAATTGAACATATCATGGTATTTTCTTAATACGTTGGTCTTGAACTTCATGTCTCTTCAAATATTAGGGCAATATAGTATATGTTAACAGCCCTTTACTTTGATACTCGAAAACATTACTCAATTCTAACAAAGGCACATATGCAGCATTGCTTCTACTGTCTCGATTTCTGAAATTATATAACCTTCAAAAAAAAAAGAAATTATGTACGTTCTACATCAAACTATTTTCTTCAAAGAGCTTAGTAACTCAATTAATTTAGAGCACTAAAATGTACAAAAGCAATGATGCTGTGCTTCGTAACTGGAAGGGGATCAGTTGTGGATACAGGGAAGTAGGTTTTTCCAAAAAAATTTAGTAAGAAAATACCTAGGAAGCAGGTGAGCTGATGAGTTTCTAAGGAGATTAGGAAGCAGATGTGCTACCTTAAATGGAAAATTTCTTCTACTAAAATCATGTGTATTCTTATGGCACAGAGAAAAATACAGCTTTCCATATTTCCAAAAGAATTCGTATAAAATACTTTTTGGTCAATAAGCTTGGGTTATACAGAACATCACAACAAAACCAACTACAAGTAATTTTTTTTCGGCAAGACATCAACAATTGCTGGATATAAGAGATGATTTATGATATCTCACTTTATTCATTCAACTAGAAAGCATTTCTTCCTTTTATTTTTTGTGGATCAGATGAAAGCCATTTTAATATTTGTTGGTTTTGTTTCGAGTTTTAGAAGTTTTTTGTTATTGCAAGAATAATCTATAGCTTTATAAACGTCTAACGAGAAATAGCAATCTCCATCTTTCACTGTCTTTATCATTGTTTGCTGGAAACTGATAATCATTCTGTTTTTCGCTTATATTTCTTCATCCAAAGCAATTTCAACTTATCAATGCTAGATTGTTCATGACTTGAGAAAATCCAATTTCTTGTGTGCAGTCTACATAATAAACAAAGCATCAGATTCAAAATATGTAACATATCAAGTGCATTGACCTTGTCCCTTCATTCTTCTTTCTTTTATTTTTATTTTTTTTCCCTTTTTCCTTGTTCGAGATGGTTGATCCGAAATAGTTGGAACAAGGCTTGATAGCTACGACTACAAATCCAACAGAGGGAGGGGATATATCTGGCAGATCCCTATCGGTCCACTAATAGCAGGCATAACTTGACCATTACAACATTAGGATCCATAATCTATAGTTTCAGCCACATTACACAGATATCCTTGCAATAGTTTTAAGTTTTTTCATACGAGAGAGATAAAGAGAGAGGAACTTCATATTCCTTACAAATAAACATTGAGAAATAGTAATAGATGCAAATCGGATATCGAAATCAAATGTCTGAGCAATATGAATCTTTACACCATTAATAAGGCTCCAACATTGCTCAATTCATTGAGAAACCAAAAGATTCTTCATTTAAATGTGATGAATTAAGTTGTAAGCCAAAAATTAGGCAATCAGGTCCTTGTGCAAGCATGCAGCCTCTACACATACATAGTAGTGGTTTGTCAATAACTTACTCTCCGGGTACTTCTCCGGTGAGGTACTCTGGAACCTCTGAGCGATCCAACAAGCCTTCCGGCAAGAAGATTCTTCTGTCAGGACCTGTCGCCCATTACCGCATGCACCATATATACTTAGTCACCAATTCAATATCTCAAAGTATAATTTCACCAAGCAGTTAAAAAAATTATGAATTCAAACACAGACTGAACTCAAAACCAATCATGAGAGAAGGAAAGATGAGAGTCACTCACCATACCACTTGGCGAGCTCCTCGTTGGCCGGAGAGATGGAAGCAGGCTTTGTCCTCGGAGGGGGAGCGGCGGCCTTCTTCTTGGAGAAGAGCGAAACAATCTTAGAAGACCCAGCGCTCGATGGCGCCGGAGCCGTGCGGGCTGCGGCCTTGGAGTTCAGTGGTGTGCCGAGAATCTCCGACACTCCCAACGAGGCCGGAGCGGTCGCTGCTGCAATGGATGCCATGGTCTCTTGGCTGAAGAATCCCGGCCGGAAGAAGACGGTGGACTGGTGGCCGTCGAGGAGGGCGCGGTGTGTGGCGGGGAGGGGAGGGTGGTGAGAGGGACTTAAATGGTTGAAATGGTCGATGTGGTGGGACCGCTTGGGAGTTAGATTCCAAGGCTGTGATTGGTCGGGACTTCAGCTTGCGTAATCTATTGTGAGGATATGGTTGGGTTCATTTGGATGATGTGGCAGATGATGGTGCTGACATGGAACAATGCTGGCCACAGGTACTCCTTCGGTTTGGGTGGAGTGAAAAGTGACAGGGAAACGGGGAAAGAGGATGGCCACAACCAAAGAAAGCTGAACTGCAGCTTACCAATTGCCACAATGTTGTCCTGATTATTGAAGTAATCCCTATTCCTTCAACCCATATAGTTGAAGAAAATGTGCCAGCAACTCTTGAAAGCCACAAACTACGTAGATTCTTTTTCATTGATGTCTTCATTTAGAGAGTTCTTGGAATATTATCTGAGTATTGAATAATTAATATCCCATGTTCCGGTCATCATATATAATTTTATATGATATGACTTTGAACCAGATGTTTTTTTAAATAAATTATAAACATTTTTTTTGAAGTTTACATATATTATACTTACACCCAATAGTTATAAAATATATATTTACTCATAATTAAATTAACAGTATTAGTAAAAGCATTTATCTCATATGAAAAGTTGAAATTTTTTTGAGTAAATTACAAAAACCATCTTGAGATTAGGGGTAAATTATACTTATACTCAATAATATAAAAAACCTATACTTACTCCCTTGAGGTTTATTTTTATCTAATACTTCAACGCATAACTCAATAGAATGTTAGTCAAACCGTTAACTTTTAATAGGACCCAAATGCCACGCCAAAAAAATAAAAAAGTTAAAAATAACCAAAATAACTTTACAAAAATCTTTCTAAGGTTTATATTTATTACACTTACACACAAGATTTTGTAAAAACCTATACTTACACCTATTTAAATTGACAGCATTTGTGAAACTGTTTATCTGAAGTAAAAAGTCAAAATTACATTTATAAGAAATAAGGCTCTTCTTTCACTTTTCCGACTCTCGAAACTCTTCGAAGTATTGCATCTTCAAGAGTCTTCTTCTTTTCGAGATTAAATGGCTCGAGGTTCTTTCCCACTTCATCACCCCACCACGAGCATCCCTTCCGACAACAAGCTTTTTTCCCCAACCAACATCCGATGATGAGCATCATTCCCAACCAGCCTCCGTCCTTCCTGATCAGATTTTGTTCTTCCTTCCCCACCCACCACTTTATAGAGATCAAGGATGCATATGTATTATTTACTAAGTTTGAGTTTTACTTGTCCAATACTATATACATTATTCCTTAACATTATCGTTGTGAATGAGGATTCCTATATCTATATATGGAGCTATAATAGCTCTGACAGCCTATCATCAAAAAGATCCAAATCAGTACATGTGTAAGAATTTATTTTTTTGAGAGTGCATCAGTTACGGTTCCATAGCCTGGCTTAGACCATGAATAGGCTGGCTCAAGCGACAAAACTCTTGATGTTAATTTCCTACAACAGAAAATTTTAAGAGCATCCACTTGCTTGAGAAATCTAGACTTTTTTTCTCTTAGCACATGGCTCTTTTTTGATAATTCATTAAGATCAAGCTCAGACCCATAGCGCCTCTCAACTATTCTCCTTCTTGAGTGGATGTTATATTACTTAAGGCTAGTTTGGCCATTTTTTTATTTTTTTCTGATGATCCATTTAGTCCCATTTAAGTTACTGATTTGGCTAACATTTTATTAATGTTATGAGTTAAAGTGTTAGATAAAAACAAACCTCGGGGGGATAAATGTAGATTTTTCAAACTATTGGATGTAAGTATAATTTATCCCTAATCTTAGGGATTTTTTGTAATTTACTCATCATGCAGGAGCAATTTTGATATTTCATATGAAGTAAACGGATTCGCTAATATCATTAATTTAACTAGGTATAAGTGTAGGTTTTACAAACTAGTAGGTCTAAGTATAATAAATGTAAACTCAAGAGGTTTTTTATAATTTACTTATTTTTTAAAATGGAGATGAGGATGTACTTTTTTTTTTATACCGTGGGATGGTTGTTATGTCACTTAAAATTATTTTGGTCATTTTTTGAAAAAAATTATATAATAATATTTAGGTTCATTTAAGATTAACAGTTTAATTAATGTTATGTTAAGTTATACATTAAAGTATTGGATAAAAATAAATTTCATATGGTGAATATAATTTTTTTAAATTATTAAGTCGATATAATTTACCTTTAATTTTAAAAGATAGTCACATTTGAAATATATTTGATGATCAAAATTTAAATTTCTCATGAAAATGTTTTCTTTCAAGCTCTGTCACCAGTTTTCTCAATGTTGTCGGTCAGATATTGGATTGACATGATTCCAAGAAATGACGAACCGGGCCATATCGCACAGTTCAAGCTGAATAGAGTCGATCCGGTTTCTGACCGCGTCGGTTCGGGTATATAAAACGGTTCCAGCTCTTATGGGGCCAAAGCTAGCCGGTAGAAGAGTGAATCGGACGGAACCAGACCGGTTTCGTCCGATTCGGCCGGTTTGCACCAAGTCCGATTAGATTTGCCACACAGCACGCTGCGGCATTTGGCTAAAGTGCGCGCTGCAGTATTTTTGGCTACCGGCTGGTAGTGAATCGGATTAGGTGCCAATTGGTACGGCATCCGGTACCATTCCGTTGTCCTTGCATGATACAGATCTACACCTGATCGTACACTTAGGATAACAAATGAATGGTTCCGAAATAGCAAGAAGAAATTACGAAGAAAATTGAAACATGCTCAATTTTATTAAAGAAAGAAAGAAATAAAAAAAGAGGAGAGAGACTTTGCTCTACCTTTCTGGAAAGTCGCCGATGGCGAGCCCTATGATAACCAATCGAACTCCAATTTCTTGCTCACTTCTCTTCGGAGCCTCCTTCCCTTCTTCTTCTTCTTCTCTGTCTTCCCTTCAAATACCAGCGCGAGCACGGAACAGGAGGGCATCGGGTTTCAGGATCAGAGCCGAGACGATGGCGACGGAGAAGCTGGGGATCAAGATCGAGAGGAACCCTCCTGAGTCCAAGCTCGCCGAGCTTGGCGTCCGCCAATGGCCCAAGTAATCATCAAAACCCCCTTCTTTCCACCTCTTTTCTCTTTTGCGGGATTTTTTTTTTTACTCTTCATTTTCAGTGTCGATAATTGTGGGAATTTTATTTAGCGCACTTTTAAATCTGAAAAAATGGAAAAAGAAAAAAGTTTTGTGTCCATGATTTTTTTTTTTTAAAAAAAAGTTCAATATCAAGATAACAAGATCATCTATTTCTAGTTCCAATTTCTAGGCCCTCTTTTGGCACCTCTCGAGATTGGCAGGTTGTTATATTGGGCACATGTACACAAAAGATCTTTGAGAATGGATCGAGCCTAGATTTCACCTTAGATCGAGTCTATGAATCATTCATACCTTTGGATTCTCAGTCCGTATAAACTCAAACTTGGGTCGAGTCTATAAACCAAGCATACCTTTGCATACCGTTTAGGATGGGACACAGCTTGGAAACCCTTGCTCCACCTTTGATAACATGTATGACACGTAGGAATTGAGACTTACATTGGTACATCGTAGGATTCGGTAGTTGGCCCTTCTGCTTCTCTGATCTGGCACAGAAGGGGTCGGCGCACTGAAATTTATGATCATATAGTACTCTTGTATTAATGACTTAGAACTAATAGAAAATATTATCTAATTTTTTTTATTCTATATAACTATTAAAGATTTATCTAATATATGGGATTTGATTCTTGCACATATTTATGCTAAAATGCATGTCAGTAGAAAGATGGGCTTGCTTCATAGCTGCTGTGGGGATGTCTTCATGATGCCATTTTTGCGTGCTTTATGTATGTAGGTGGGGATGTGCTCCTAGTAAATTCCCATGGACATACACCGCAAAGGAGACGTGCTATCTGCTGGAAGGAAAGGTGAAAGTATACCCCGATGGGCATGGTGATGAGTTCGTGGAGATTGGGCCGGGTGATCTGGTGGAGTTCCCCAAAGGCATGAAGTGTACCTGGGATGTCTCAGTGGCTGTGGATAAGCACTACAATTTCGATTAGGAACTGGAAATGATGAACTACCGAACTTTTTCATGGACCAACATTGATCTCTCTGTAAAATGGGATGGGTGTCTCAATGTTTTGAGATGCCAATGCTTTGCAGTACCCTGTTAACTGATATAATTAATAGTGATGGTATTAAAGAGACTAGTTCTTTATCATGAGGTTGTTCGCCTTATCCTTCGTTCTGCTCCTGTCAGCTGTCCATGCCAGCGACTTTATTCTGAGCAGGATGGTTGTTCATTTGGCAGCCATGTCTATTATCGTGTTATGAATCGGCTCTCTCTCTCTCTCTCTATCTATCTATCTGTGGTTTTACTCATTAATTTTAGCATGATGAAAGGACAAAGACAACTCATTCTTAATTTTATTGCTCTCATATCCTTGCTGTAACTGCTTCAGGTACTTCTAATCGTGACATTTTGAAACTCATTGCACATCTTGTGCCACAAAACTTGCGAATGTAATGGCTTTTGAAAGCGGAATAGAATATCACCACTTCTAACCTCTCACAGAAAAGAAAAAAGTTTTTAAATTTCGGACTTCTTTTTTGAATTAATGTATGATTACAGTATGCAAACACAAGAATGCAATCCTGGTTTCATTGATGGACAAATCACAAATGAATTATAACAGAAATGTCTCGCGTCCATGTCCACAGAGAACTAAAAAACCAGAGTTATCATATGCCATATATCGAAAGAAACTTGGTTACTGAAAAAAAAATTGAGGATAGCATGCTCCTCTATGGCTCCAGATCACATAATTAAACTTTTCCGAGAAGTAGATCACATAATTAAACTTCACCTACATTGTCTTACGATCTCTAGTTTGACAACAAAGAATGGAAGAATAGGGCACTATAATTCTCTTATCTGCCATGCACAGTACGATATGCCAGAAATATGATGACTTGGACAATGTCCTGATGCTTAAATTAGCATGAAGTATTTCTAATTAAAAAATAAACTTCATATACAAGGATTATAATTACATCAATAAAAATGGAGATTTTACAATAAATGTAGTCTGCTAGATATTACATGCTCATGGCTCTAGATGAGAGTTCAGATCCCCCTTCCAGTTCACCCTCTGACCCATCAACCATTGCCTGCAGAATTCATCAATTAGACTTGTGCATTAAGTATTCGAATTCTTTGTTTTTTATTGTTCCCCAACAGACAAATGATTAACATGTGGAATTCGATCAGCCGTTCCACACAAATAACAGCCAGATGTGAAACGTCTGCACTTAAGTGGGTATCCACCCAGAAATTGGTAAATTTTAGGCCTTCATTTGTGCCAAACAGCAATTGCTGTATGTATAAGTGGAACAGCTGGTTGACAATTCAACTGGAAGTTCAAATTCACCCAAGTAAATAGTGTAGTAGAATCTTATCAAAAAAATGTGCGGTAGAAACGGTGCAGCTTCTGTTAAGCAAAAGCTTCAGATGTGCAATGTTTGGAGTAAAGAAATTTAACAGGAATTCAGAGCATATGATGTGGCTTAGAAGAAGTCAAAACCCTTTTCTGCATTCATTTTGTTCCAGCTATCAATCTATATGTTTTGCAGAAAAATAGAATTTAGTAAGATTCATGGAGTAACACGTACGTACCACCCGATCCTTTATCTTGTTTTCTTTAAGGTACTGTTCCAAAGCTCCATCGCCATGAAGAATTTTAGCTCCACTACCTGGTCTGTCAACAGAGCCAACAGCCTCTTCATCCACCACTACTGCATCTATTTGCTCATCGCCTGTCTTTACATCTGGAATCTGAAACCAAGTGAACCCAGAATTTAAAGTTATTAAAAATTCATAACTAAAAGGGCAATAGTTAACATGCGTTAATCATGTGAGGTGAGATCCTACTAAGTCAGATACTGGAATACATTGTACACCGCTCAATCAGATCTCTATTTTCTGGATCATTTTGTTTATGTTGATTATAAGCAAAGGAGACAAAAATCTGCCAAAAGTCAAGAAACATACCTCATACATGGCATCTGTAAGAATATTTTCCAATATTGCTCTTAAACCTCGTGCACCAGTATTCTTGGCCAATGCTTTTTTAGCAATCAGCCTTAGTGCAGTGTCTGTGAAATGTAGCGTCACCTGGAAGAGGCACCCACATTAAGGCACAAAAATAAACAGTTTTTGTCAAATAAAGGCACCAAATGATATCAGTAGAACAGGGACACTCACGTTGTTCATGCGAAATAATTTCTTGAATTGTTTACCAATAGCATTCTTTGGCTCCATCAAGACCTAAAGTTAGCCATGTCACTTCATTAAATTTTGGAAAAATCAAGCACTAATTTAAAAGAAGAGCTTCCACCAAGTAACATGATTGTTGCATTCAAAGACATTAAAAGTTTGAGCTAAATAATTTTAAAATTCAAGTTAAATTAAGCCTCCCGAGAATCAAAATAAATTCTATAAATAAAAAGACAGGTACAATAGTTTCATTCACCCAACCTTCTGTTAATGCAACAGCCAAACAAACTTGACCCACCCACCAAATTAAGGGATAAATATTAAGTCGGCAAATTACTAAATTAACATGATACATAGTTGAGAAGATTGAAACAAATCTCATGAAAGAACAAAAGAGAGAAAATCCAGACTAGGTAATACCTGAACAAGTTGGTCCTCGCTCAGTGCTGACAAACTAACCAGTACTGGAAAGCGTCCAACAAATTCCGGAATGAGGCCATATGCTATAAAATCACTACTTTCAACCTGTGAAAATAATGTGCATATCATGTTAATTGTGTCATTTGTAAGGAAAGAAGTCCACGTCCTTGTGCAAGGTAAATTTATTATGTTGTCAATGATACAAAGGACATCAATCGATTTCCAGTCATGGCCTTTTAATTTTTGGATCCTTACTGATTCCAACAAGGATGACGTCACTGCAGCATTTGTTAACCCACTAGCTCTCATGTTTGCACGTATTGGTGCTCCAAAACCTATAGAAGAATCTTGTCGTCTGTTCCAGACCAAAAAGTCAGTCACCCACAAACAGCATGTTCAGCAATAACTATTTGAGGAAGATTATTACAAATATTCGACATTATTACCTTTCAGAAATTGTCTTTTCCAAATCAACAAAAGCACCGCCACATATAAAAAGAATATCTTTTGTGTCTATCTGCATATCAAACTCGTGTGAAACTATGATAAAAGAAATAAAATTGCTAAAACTATTGTAAGTCCATAAATATAAAAGTTCTGTTACAAAGTAACTTTATGTTACATACTAGATCAAACTTACATGGAGTAGCCAATAGAAAGTAAATGTCAATGTAGACCTACAGAATACCCAAAGAAAACTTATACTAGAAAAGGATTCAAATGGTGACACCCTGGTCAATTTCTTATCTATTTACTAAATGAACAAGCATGCTGCAGCAGAAAGTTAAGTGAAATTTGTACCCTAATTATTTATCCCTTGATTATGTCTATGATAGTTGCTATGTTGCAATTTCACAAAGTAATGATTTTATTCTCATTAGTTGGAAGAGTACAGTTAACCTTCTAGAACAGTCAGCCTGAACCATGAATATTCCTTTCGCCAATGCTGTGTAAACCATAATACATGTCACAATCAAGTAGCAAGGAAACAACGGCATATTATTCTCCAACGACAAAGTTTACACGTGCTTCAAATTTGCAACAAAAATACTTGAAAAGGTTTTATATTTTGAAATATGTTTACAGTAAGGAGTTTATTTATTTAATTTGTTTAACCTTTATGGATGATTTATATGCAATTTAACCAGATGAATGAATATACAGGAGATGTTAAAAGGAGACCATTAAGAGATTCATGAAGAGGAAATTCTAAATTAGCGCCTTCGATAAGGAATCTCGAAACTGCAGTATTGTTTTATTTCATGGTTTACTTCAAACTTCTCAGGTGCAGTTTCCTTTTTTGCGCCAAATTTCCAAATCGTATATAGATATCATGACAATAGATTAGTAGAATGAAATGGAAATATGTCTGTGCTATGTCTTGTGTCTTAGTGTATGAAACAATTTTGCATGCTCCATCTACTTTTTTAAAATACAATAGGCATCAAGGTAGAGGGAACTTGGATGACTTTAACTCCAGCAGCATAAAACTTTCTGACTAGAGTAATCTAGCTGTGCAATGGCCTCAAACACAGCATGTCGGAGAAAGTAAAAAAGAAAAGGTTCATAGGCCATGGTTACTCCGTAAATATGAGACTCATAAGTTGATATACTGTGATGGGTTAGTGTAATAACCCCAAAAAAAAAAATTTATATATATATAAAAAGGGATAGAATAGTCAATTGATATAAGGTATAAAATTGGAAGGAATCAAAAGATAATGGTATAGTTATAGATGCGTTGAAGTGACAAGGGTAAAATTAGAAGGAATCAAAAGTTAATGGCATAACAGTAGATATGTTGAAGTGTTAGAGGCAAAATGGAAATTTAATAATATTAAACAAAGGGTGAATAGTGCTTGATGTGACTTAATTAGGGGGTTTGGTGCTGCGTCCGTGGAATGAAACAGAGAAGGAGAAGGGGAGTCTCAGGCGGTGGAATCAAACAGAAAGGAAAAGAAAGAAAGAAAAGAAGAAGAAGAAGAAGAAAGAGGAAGGGGATTTGAGGTGGAAAGGAGCCCCGGTTGCGCTGCCAGCTGAAGAGAAAAGCGTAGGTCTCCTTCCCCTCTACGCAAGGACCCAAGTTTCAGAAGAGAAAAAGGTAAATACCCATCTCTACCTAGTCTTCTAATGAAATTAGGCTATACAAATG
This sequence comes from Phoenix dactylifera, assembly GCF_009389715.1. NCBI lineage: Eukaryota > Viridiplantae > Streptophyta > Magnoliopsida > Arecales > Arecaceae > Phoenix > Phoenix dactylifera. The sequence continues at coordinate 106,755 of NW_024068001.1, forward strand.
GTGGATTTGGTTTAGAGAGGTTAGATAGAAGTGTTAGAAGTGGTTAAAAGAGAGAAAATCGGATTTCGACAAGTTTTTCCGAGGCTACGGAACAACTGTGTCGAAATCCCAACTTCGGCGAATTGTTTCGGGGGTCAATCGACCTCCGATAGCAATGCATCTTACCTTCTTGGAATCCTCCATGAGTGTAGAATGTTAGGTAAAAATTTCATAAAATTTGGAGTTGGAAAGTGGATCAAAATCGGGATGAAGTAACCCGCTGTCAGTCCAGGTTACTGTTCATCCGAGATGAAGAAAGTGAGCAAAATGATGGGAGTCGTCTCAAAACGTGCCGGAGTCGACTCGGGGTCAACTGGAGTCGACTCGGCGCAGATTGGGGTCGACTCATGCCTCAGAGGGGTCGACTCACGAGGTTGCGGGTCGACTCTCTGAGAGTCCAGAAAATGAAGTTTTGCGGCTCTGTGGTCGGGGTCGACTCATGAGGTTGGGGTCGACTCACGCTTCAGTGAAATTTTTAGTGAAAGAGAATTTTGACTCTTTCTCGCACCTTGACCCTATAGCAGTGGCCAAAGGTGTGTGTGTGATGCTTTTGCATCATAATACATATAAGGGGAAGATTAATTGATAGGAAAAAGGGGAAAAGAAAAGGATTTAGAAAAGGGGGGAGTTGAATCAATTAAAGTTTCCTATATTTATGATTGGCACGTAGATTATGGCCCTTAATACAATACTAAATGTATTGTAAATGCATGTATCAGTTGGGCAAGAAGCTAGAGAACAAGAGGAGGAAGTCCCGTACTGCCTACTGTAGATTTTTGGAGGTGTATCAGGGCTGTGCCAGATTGACAGGTGAGTGGGAGTTTGTACTTTGCACCATGAGCACATTCCTTATTCATTTTCATGAATGTTGCCAAGTGTGACTTGATTCCACTTGTGCATATTGATTGATATTGTAGTAGATTCCTCTATAATCTTGTTTCTCCATGCTTGATTATTTTGTACATGTATTTGAGGGAACATTGAGAGGAATTACAAGGGTTAGATGAGTAGTTAAATTGGTTCCAAATTGTGAAATGACTTCTTTTGTAAATTGATTTTGTTTTCTCTATTTCAAAGACTTGTAGAGTCTTTTCAGTGGTATATTGAGTTGCATTGTACTCCCTTGATCCCTCACTCCTAACCCTGATGTTAGTAATTGGATCGTGGTCGAGTGAGTGGTAGTCTTGATTATACTCCTTTTTAGTAGAGTATTGGGAGAGTGCATTATGACATTTATGCATGGCTTGGCAGTATCTACAGGACACCTATAGTCGATGGGGTTAGACATCGGGCTGTGTGCACATAGTAGCCTTCTGGGTGGGCGGAGCCCAGTCCCTTCCTAGGAGGGACACGGCCCTAGGCGTAGGATCGGCCGGTCCTACGACTTATATTCTGCTTACCGTCGGGCATAGTAAGACCCCGCGAGGTGCAGTATGGCTTTCCGCGGATGTAGAATTCCCGCGAGGTGCCGTTTAGTATACAGATGTAAGATGTTTCTATGGATTTATGTTCTGGATACTGGCCAGCATTTACATGATCAATGTGGTGTCTTATCCTGCATATGCATGTGACAGTAGGAAATTGTTGTGGTTCGCCTGGGGCATAAGACCCACCTCCCGACAGCTGTCTAGTGATGACTTCGCATATTGACACCCGATTTATATGTTCCAACATTATGATCTGTTGAGCATATTCATGAGTAGCATATATGTTTACTTGATTATTCCATATGTATTTCGGATGAGTTGATATTGATTATGGTGATATTGATGATTTACTCCATATTCTTTATGTTGAGTTCAAGTTCATCTTGCTATTGATCACCATTCATATGCTCTTGAGATTTCATCTCGAGCCATGATTATATTGTCTCATATGCATAGTACTCTCTACTCCACTCATTGAGTATTCATATACTCACTCCCCAGTTTGATATTTTTGTTGCAGGACAGATGTTGTATAGAGAGGAGCAAGGTTAGAGATTGCCTGCTATCTGTGCCGCTCCATAGTATAATGTAGATAGAGGTTTATACATTTTGGAGTAATATAAACCTCCAGTTGTATATAGTGTATAGTTATAGTCATAGATCCTGTTGTGGATATGGGTTGACCATGAAAGGATTGGGAAGCAGGTATATATATGTGTGTGTGCAGATCAGTTGTGTGCCCGTGATAATGTATTGCTATATATTGTCCAGGTTTATTATGTGATAGATTATGTGATTGCTGCTCTGACAGGTAGAGTTGTTGTATGTATTGATATAATCCTGACAGGTCAATATAGGAAAGGTGATCATTTTGTGCATGTATCATGCCAAAATTTTCAAGATTTATTGATGATTGATAGGTAGTAGGCTTCTACGTGGTGGCTGGTGGCCTTATGCCTATCCGCACCCTAGGACCGTCGCAGCGGCCCGCCGGAACGGGGCGGGGGTCGTGACAGTTAGTCATTACAGTTTTGAGATCATACAATATCACAAGCATACATAATCGAAATCCAAAAGATGAAGCAAGACAAGCATATTACTTTAGAAACGACAGGACCATAACCAGAATTGCCTTGACTTTAAGTGACAAAAACATGCAGAAATAATAGTTCAACATTAAGAAATAAGAAAAAAGTTGGGATAGTAAAAACTTGTGCATATTCTAAAGAAAAATCATGTCTGCAATACCTGTATATTGTCACCACGAGGGTGCTTCCGAGCTCCCTTCTCTGGAACATTGACTATCTGCACAAAAAGATATTTGAATTTCAGTTCTTATTGAAACCAAAACAAGAGTACCACATAATTCAGCTCGCACCATTAAACCTCCATAATGATTAGATTAAAAAAAAGCATTCATTTACAGCAATATGAAAACACTAATGCAAAAGAAGGATTCCACAAATTTATTCAACAAATTAGCAATATTGGAAGTCTCAAGCTGTCTTTGGAAAAGTTCTGCTCAAGTTCAAGGACCTACAATTCATGAAACATGTTAATGAAATGAGAGATCATCAGGAAGCTGAAATAATAATTATATGATCTGATAAATATCAGGCATCTGGAAGAACGTTTCAGAATACAGCAGAGGCAAACCAAGTTTTCTCTCTATAGTTCAAATGATAAAGGACAGGGGATTGATCCACCAATTATCATGCGGCCAAAACAGTTTGAGGATATCTCTGCCAAGAATCAATACTAGACAGATAGCATTATTATATTTTAATGCAAGTCAGATAATGGAATCAAAAGCAAAAAGAATCAATCATGAACGTAGTAAGTTCTTGAGAGCAGATGAATGAAGACATCTATCCTGGGATTGTTGGAAAAGATCATATCCATATATCTCTCTAACTTGTTGCAAATTTTTGAGTGCTTCAAAGGGCAGCATCTGTTCTAGGGCCACATACATGTTTCGTGCTATCAATAATCTACTACTCACAAATCCTGCCCTACTTTTCATAATCATTGTTATTGTAAACTTGGACAATCACGAAAATGAGGTATTATAAAACACACTGACATAATCATATTTAGTCTTAAAGTGAAAATGATTATGACATTTTTCTTACGGCCAGCTTTGGAATCCATATCTCAAAATAAAAAAAACTATTTTATCCAAATTCAAACTAATATTTATGTATAAGCAGTACATACACATTTTGGTTCTTAAAACTCAGAAGTTTCATACAATGTGAAACAATTACAATAAAAATGACATACTTTAAAATGTTTGTTTCAATCTGCAGAAAAGTGACATTTCTAATATATATTCTAACGAATCTCTTTATTCTCATTCAACCTGAAGCATCTGTGCAACTCCCCATCCCTGCTATGGAACTTCAGGGACTTGAGTCTCTAATGATTTATAGAAACACAAAATAAAAAAAATCATGTTTACTGGCACATGCAATGCATGTTTTCAGTGTATAATGAATCGTCTTACAGAACTCAGTCATCAGAAGAAACAGATATCCAAGATCGTATGTTCAGGAGCATCACCACCATAATTAGTCAGCACAAAGGGATAAAATTTTTTTGTGGTTCTAAGCTTAATGTCTTACCCTCAGAACCAAGATACTTATCAGCACACATACACTTATGACTGTAGAGCTACATCAAGGGAAAGTAGGTTATCTAATCATATTTGTCTTTACCAACATTAAGGGCAGCCCATTGCATGAGGCTCCTACCATCGTGGAGTCTAGTGAGGGTCAAATGTACCTAGTCTTGCCCCCATGCGCGGAGAGGATGTTTCCATGTCTCGAACAAGTGATCTCTAGGTTACAATGGAGCAACTTTACTGTTGCGCCAGGACTCACCCTCGTCGTTTACCAACACTTCTCTTCTAAAATCATATCATCTATATATTTCCACCAGTCAAATATACTTAACCATCATTGTAGAGTCTTCTTCATATACTTTAAATCAAGCTTCATAGTACCAATGCATACTATCCTGCATTGATACGAAAATGATACTCGGTAGGGGGGCATACTACATGTTGTTAAGCTGAACCAACCCAACTCGGTGTACCAACACTATACTAAAATGGTAATGGTATGTTGTTTGACACCAAGATTGCAAACCTTACTTTAAATGTTACCTGCCTACTAGTATTGTTCCAATTGTGCACTTATATTGATCGATCTAGCAATCTAAACAAAATACGGTGAGTCTAAATTTTTTTGTCGATTTCTCATTAACTGCTAACAATATTTCTATTTAATCCACAAATATTTAAACCCAAATATTTAGACCATTTGTTATTTATGATCATTGGTATAAATACAACAATCAGTTGAACCAAATGGGCACTACATAAATGGACCTGTGATGAATTCATAATAACCTTATAATATCACACAAAACATATGAAATATGCACTTCTATTCTTTTGGAAATTATGGGAATAGTATCATGCATATATGAAAAAGAGGAAATTATTTGTTCTTATGCTTTTTGATGATTGCTAGACTTTTGCTGTATGTCTTATGGATAGGAAGTGGAATACCACAGAGCTCCTAAAGATGGTGCCAAGGGTCTTGAATGCTATGCACATTCACATGATGTACAATCTAATTAGTGATAAATACATATGAAACTAAAAGTAGTAATACTAAGGCATGATAGATGACTTACAGTTCCTTCTAGCATTTTCAATAATGCCTGCTGAACACCTTCACCAGATACATCTCTACTAATATTTAGGCTCTCAGCCTGCAAAGTTAACCATTTATAAAGCCTGTCAACGAAATGTAAATGAAGCCATATTTAATCAATAACTTAATCAACGTTAATACCTTCTTAGTTATTTTATCAACTTCATCAATGTATACCATTCCCTGTTGAGCTGCTTGCACGTTGAACTCAGCAACCTAACACATTTTAAAAAAAAACAAAAAAAAAATTGTAAGTCGGAATGTTTGAGGTGCATTTGCAAAATAAATGGAACACAGCAGTATAAGGATTCAGCATTTTCTTCAATAATCACATAGAAATGAAATAAATTCATGGTTCCCGATATCTTTGAAATTGTTAGGAGAAGTCAAGAATATTTGGCATCCAATTTTCACTCGAGCTTTTCACCATGATAATACTCCCAAGAATGATGATCATACTTCTTCTAGAAATTGAAGTCTAGAAGTCAACTACTTGACCTCAATTTGTATTACTTTAGAGTCATGGCAGCGGTGGAGAGTGTCAATTTTTTACAAGCCTACAAGAAAAGCAGGAGAAGCAATTATAATCCCAATAATTGATGATTTTAGACAAGATGTGCCGTATCAATCGGTCTTGTACCATACTGAGCGTATTGTACCGGTACTAAACCGGTATGCTGTATCATATATTGAGCAGTACCCTACCGAACCACGTATTGACACTGTAATAAGATGGTACCAGTATAAGGCCCAGTATTGAGATAGCAAACCTTGATTTCAGAGCTCATCAAAACAGTTGTAGACCAACTTGGCCACTTCGAGTAGGTTTAGATAAGGTTTGGGAACAAGATCCGCCACATCCAAGACCAAAGGTTCAAAAATGATCATAGGAGGGCATACCATTTTTTTCATGAAACAACACCCTATATACCATCCTGCATCTTCACACGCGAGATCGGGTGCATCCGATGTCCCCAAGGACTGGCTTTTCCAATAGACCACAAGTAAAATGGGCATTAAAGCATCAAACTTTCAGGATGGCCTAAAATGCTTACTTTGAGAGTGACATTCAAACTTTCATTATTAAGGTACATAATGTTAGATGGCCTAAAATGTTCAGAAAGAAATAGTTTAGATATATAAGATAAGCACAGCATATATGAGAATGTTAAGGTTGCTCACACTCATTCTGTGTACTTAGAAAAATTACAAATGAAACTATAGGAAGTTCGAAAATTGCTGAAATATAGGATAAAATGAAGGAGGCCAGTTAAAATAGCCAGCATTATCTCCAACAAAGACCAAAGGTGGTCTAGAAAGGTAGATGCTCAGATCTGCATGGTGGGCACAAGAACGACGAAAAGATCTATCAAAGCATACATGATAATTGCAGGTATTTTATGGAGTCGCAATTGGTTGGGGATTTAGTAAACAACAAGAAAGAACAAATGAAAACAAATATAGGTTAGATTGGATGTAGTTTGTTGGTATATTTAAGATGAATGAACTCATTAGGTAAAAAAAGAGGAAATGAGAGAGTACTTCTTAAATAAGAAATGGGAGACAAAAGAAGATTGGTGTCAACAGATACACTGCATGAGAGAACCAGGGCTAGCTTGTTTTACAAAGGGAGACTAGGACATATTCCAAGGGAAAAGGTTTTAAGGTGCAATACACAAGAAAGACAGCAAGCAGTTAAAGACAAAATGGCAACATATTGTATAATACAAGATACTTACATTATAAACAGAGGCATGATAATGAAGATTCAAAATTTTTCAAGTACTAGTTCACAAATATTTATGCACTTGGGATCATTATTTTCTTTGGTAATGTCATATATCTTTCAGCAATATCCTTACACCTTCAGCATGGCCTTCATATAGCCAATTTATTGAGGAAAAAGCCCAGCCCCAGCAAATCAAGACACATAATGCATATAAATAATTAAACAACTTCAGTCATCGGAAAGTAATAACTGAGCACCAATGGACCAGCCAAGCAAACTATTACTGTAGCAGTCATTTGAATTGCATCAGCAAGCTCAATAGTGTCCTAGTACTGTTCATAGGTATCATAGGAAAGGTACCTTAGAAACAGAAAAAAAAACATTAGGAAGGAAGGAAATTGAAAATGTCCTATTGAGGACCTAATTAATGACTGCATTTCTTAAATGGGTATCCTCATTATGTTATATTACTTTAATTGCATAATTAATTGACCAGTTGACTTTTTTAAGTAGGGCATACAACTAAACATATTTTTTGAAACCATTAACAGGAAAATCCTAATATGTCCATGGAGTAGTGTGAATTTCTCAATATCTCCGATAGAATGATTCATGCTAAATGTCAAAAACTAATGACAGTATTCTTGCAAAGAAATACAAATAATGCCGCAATTCAGATTATAGTTACCATAGAATGCAATGGCAAATAAGATTATAGTTATCATAGTATGCATTCAATTCTCTTTAATATCATGGACACTAAGGTAATAAGGTCGGATCACCAACAAGCAATATAAAACATCTAAACAGGGAAAATTCAAAATCATACCGTAAGCAACTTGTATAACATTGATTCAACATCCTCTCCAACATAGCCTGCCTGTACAAATATTTGTCCATTCAGTTTTCAGCACTGAAATACAAAAAGCAAATATAAAGACATGCAGATAAGTTAACTGTGATGTAATTCTGAAATGTGCATCATATCATTATCTACCAAGTAGAAATTGCTTAGCTATCTCTTGTACAAATAAAGCATGTAATCTGATAAGCAGCTATTCAGCAATATTCCTCAATTATTTAGCTGTTAAAGACTTCAGCATTGGTCAAATAGTCAGATAAGGTTGTATGAATCTTCTTATTCCTATAACTTAAATACTTATAATATTTCGCAATTCACATGCAACATAAAGACACATGCAATAACGCAAACAAAAGCACACATACAACTTGGGCCAAGTAAATTTTTTTTTTAATTCTCCTATTCTTTTGCTTTTTTGCTTTTCTCCTATTCGGTTACCTTTTTTATGCTTTATTATTTTGTTTTACAAATTACAATTACCACCAGTCCTTAATCTTTGTTAACTATACCTTTTGCTGAATGACTTATGAAGAGAAAGGGAAGACCTCAAGTAACATGGATGGAAGTTGTGAAAATGGATATGAAAAGGTTTGAACTAACACTAGAGGTAGCATAGATAGGAATACTTGGTAACTTAAGATTCATAAGAGTGACACAAAATTATTGGCACAACGTTTGATGGTTAAGATTATGGTTGACAATTGTCAACTTCCTCTTCTCCATTTTTTCAACACCACCCAAAAAATTAAAAAAACAGAAAGGAAAAAGACAGAAAATCTTCTCCCTTGCAGCCAACAGGTTAACTTAGGGCATAAGTTTCGTAGGCAAGTAAAAAAGTCTTCTCACCTTTGAGACCTAGCAAGGGAGAAGATTCTGTCCCTAAATAGCCTGTTTTGCTGTTTTTCTTTACAAAACCTATCAATGACCAGGGCCTCTCACTGACCTAGTACATAAAGAATGCCCACCTTAAAAACCTGGGAAGGTCCCTAACTAACTTGTTTTCGCACTTTTCTGTATCAGTGCCAGGGGCCTACTGATGCTCTCCAAAAAACAATAAGAGATTACTGCAAGGTATATGGCACAAAACTAGCTAACAAGCTCTGCAATCAATTGATCAAATAAATGAAAATTAAATTGTTCTTTATCAATAGAGTACCTTCATAGAACATATGGAGCCTAATCTTCATAAAAGACAAAATGATTTCTCCCACTACAAAAAAAAAAAGGAAGAACATCATACAATCAGATGCTCCATAATTCACATTCAAATATCTTCATGATAAGCACCCTACACGCTGGGATTACAGGGTGGAAAGTAAATCACCTAGTCTAGGCAGGTCTAAGATCAAAGACTAGAGAGAAAAAGAATCCAACCAACCATTGATATATTTCTGAAGACTCGAAACCTAATAAAATATATGACTGCGTGCTTCCAAATGCATCTAACATTGTCATAAGCCCTATTTACGTTAATCTTACAGAACACGCCTGACCTAACATCTAATTGAAAAACATACATGAGCTCGCAATACCTTCTCAAATGTTCCACCAAGGGAGAAGTAGTAAACTTTATTGAAAACTCGCCAAATTTTGTAGCTAGCATTGAGGTTACTTGATTTATATAGACCTGTATGGAATATTTAATCGATGTAATACTTAGTGCAACTGGGGTTCAAAAAAAAAAATCAAAGACAACTTGAGCTGAAGTATCCTCTCAAAGAATCGTTAAGACCAAAATATAGAATATGATCTAACTTAGATGTTAAGCAAACCTTAACCAGAAGCATTTTTCTCTTTGCTATGCTTTCATTGCATCTTTGCAAAAGCATCATTTTTAAAGAAAAAGTAAACATGTATAAGCTAGAATGTAAATTGTTTACCCAAAAGTAACGCCCAATTGCCCATGATTGCAATTAAAACAAATACTGAGCAGATAGCAGATATGACACAAAAATTTCACTCTTCCTCTTAAAGGATCTACTCCATGAGGATCTCAATAGATCAAGATGAATTACTCATACCACTATATAAACTGGTCATGACTCTAATTCCTAAAAATATCATCAGATGTTTTCTTCCCATTTATGGAATTTTCTTATGATGCATGTACCAAGATACGTGCATAAAAGCAAGAAAGCATACCAACACAAGCTAACTTATATGGGGCAGACAAAACTAGAATTTTCCATTTATGGAATTTTCCTGATTTTTCTCCCAGCTTCATGCGAAATATGAGAGTTTTAAATAGAGGAACCATTTATAAGGTAATTTAAAACAATAAGAGGATAAAAAAAAACATAAGAAAATCATAAATATATGCTGTAAGAAAAAAGAAGTATTAAATCTGAAAAGCTAGGAAATCGCAACAGGAAAGATACTTGAATCATAGGATATACTAAGAAAAAAATATATATTTTTTTGTTTCAACATGGAACTTAAAGAACATTAGTGCACTTACCTGTGTCAGTGTTGTTGCATCTGCAATAACAAACGGCACATTCACAAAGCGAGCTAATGTTTTTGCAAGTAATGTCTTTCCTGTCCTTACAGACAACACAAAAATTTATATGTAGGTCAGACCATCAATCAATAAAATCCAGTAGATAATTCCTTTTCAGTTCTCATGGTGATAGATAGGACATAACAAGTGCCAGCATGTTCAGCAAAACCATCACATGATAAAAATGTAACAAATAAAAAGGCAGACATTATACCTGAGCCAGTAAGGCCCATCAAGAGCACATTGCTTTTCTCTAACTCTACATTATCATCATCATTTTCAGTCTCAAAATTCCCTGAATCAGCTCCAGATCTGTGTATTTTCAGTAAATTCAGCTCAGCATAAGCCATCAGAAGACCATCACAAGAACAAGCAAGTTTTCGATGCTTATAAATGCAAGTCAACAATCTAGATATGCTTAAACTTAAAGAAACAATATATAACAAGACAAGATCAACATAAGCCATAGCATTATAGCAGAAAACTTAAATAGATATAAAGGTCATATGGAAACATACACTTTCTGTAAAGATGCATGGTAGATTCTTTTATAGTGGTTGTACACAGCCACAGATAGCACCTGCAATTTTTAAGTGGATTACTGAAAAGAAAATCATAAAACAAAAATTCTAGAAATAATTAAAAGCATGATAAACAAATAAGACAATTATTATTCAGATAAATAAATTCTCATTATTGGTTTAACCAGATAAACATGGTATCTGATAAAAAGAATAAATAAATCAATCATGAGACTTGGTATCTTGAGAGATATAACCAGATATTATGGAGAATTATCTTTGATCACTCAATTGGTAACAGATAAGGTTGATCGAAGAAGAAAGTAGACTCAAGCAAAGGACCAGGTGCCAGAAAAACAACAGTAAATGTATAGAAGAATACATATAACATGAACTGACAACCTGCCATCTACAATCATCATGAAGTATGAATTTATTCTTCACTAGCCTATTTAATTCATGGAGCTCAACTATTTCCTGCAATACTCACTAATCACTGTTAGCAAGGCATCAAGAGAGCTGTCCAAATTCATAGTTACCTTGGGACTTATTTTACTCCTACCTACCAGTTAAAGGATTGTCAGCACATCCCCTTGCAAGAATCAATCTGTTTTCAGGCTATACTAGGTAATTCAATAAAAGACCCTCCTACGATATAATGGAAACATCATATTAAGGCTATTTTAAGTGACTTTGGAATTAAAAAGTTTTTCAAAACACATCCCCAAGGGAGCAAGGATGAGTGAAAGAAAGTATGAATCTTGTTTTTAGGAGGAAACTAAAATTGAAAAGACAACATTATAAAAATAATAAAGGCTATCAATCTTTATTCTAGGAGTCTAAAAGATGACAAGACGATGGATTCTTCACAATATCTTCATGGCCAAGTCTTAATTCTTCATCCCATATTTTCCTTCTATTATCTTCTTCTGATCCATTCTACTTTTGATCTATTTGAAGGACTGCACCTTATTTTTGGGTACTCAAGAACTGGAGCATGGAATATGGATGAACAGTTGGATATAAAAAGATCAAGTTGAAGAACTTGGGTGGTGTTGTAGGGTGAAGAATGAGGTTATTTGGTAGACATTTTGGGTGGAGAGATGAGGACCAGATCTGAAATATTTTCTCTATTACATCCCTTTAACTCAGCTTGGAAGGTAGGAGTATGCCCAAAAGAAGGAACATTCACTTTTGGATGATAGACCATCCTCCACCAAAGTAGCTCATACAGGGTGGACTGTAACTTGTGGCAGTCTTTCCAGCAAAGCATAATTTGCAGTGAGCATGTCTTTTTGAGAGAGTATTAGGATTAATTTGCTCGCCTTCTTTCACTTCATTGCAATTTCATGTGAAACTAGCAGAATAACATGGAATCACCCTTTACCTGGCAGGAATGGAATGAAGGCATGGATTTTATTTTCTGTGTTACATCTTATGTGAAAATTGGATAGGAAAAGCCACGTCATGAAGATCTTCATGCTTAACCTTAACAGAGCTTGCACTTTGCAGACTTAATGTTTACAAGTTCTCTAATTATGTCAAGAGTGCAGACTTAATGTTACGACATGTTTTGGGTTTCAAGAAGCATCACTTTTTGAGTGTGATTGTTGCAACGCAGCTCACATTTTTCCCACTGGACTCACATATAGCCTATTGTTTTTTTGTAAAAGAATGCCGCTCAAAGGTATAGATCAAACAAAGCAGTGAAAGAATTTCAGTAAATCGACACATTTATAATTAGAAATAAATCGTTGATCAGAGTGCTCTCCAGTATCTTCCAAAAATTTTAGACTTTGTCATATTAAACTCACATTTAAAGAATTGTATATTAACAAAAGAATCGATTTCTTATATAGAAATTCTGTTATATCTTCTATATCCAAGAACCTTAAGTTCGAATAATTTGCCAAGAAAGTGATTTAAAAAAAAGTACCTTTTTAGCGTTATCTTGCCCAACCACGTACTTATCGAGCCCCTTGCAGATCTCTTTGGGCGTCGGCAACTCCTTCCCCAAATTCGCCCCGCCCCACCCGTCCTCCCCCGCGAATCCACTTCCATCACCAGTCCCCGCTCCTCCCCCGCCCCCGCCGGGCCTGGCCACCCTCACCACGTTCAAATCCGGCGGGAATGGTGGGCCTGGCGGCGTGTGCACCGCCAATCCATTACTCTCCGGCGGTCCTGGCATGGGCGGCCAGTTCTCAGGCGGCTCCCCGTCGTACCACGACCTCAGCGCCTCCCAGAACGAGGTCTTTAGGCGATTCCCCTGCCTCTCGTCCTCCCCGACGCCGGCGTCCCTCTCCCACTCGAGGTCGGGGCCGCGGACACCCTCGATCTCGACGAACTTGCCCTGGAGGGAGACGAGCTTGTGGGGGCGGAAGTAGTAGGCGGTCTTGCAGCTGGGGCAGATGTTGACGGCCTGGCAGCCGCCACGGTCACCGGCGCCGGCAATGGAGGGCGGGGAGCGGTTGGAGAAGAGGACCTCCATGTGCTTGGTGCAGCAGGGGTAGTTGGCCTCGTCCCGGATGCGGCCGGTGTGGAGCTCGTCGGCACCGCCGGCCCACTTGTGGCGCTCCTGCCGGTGCGGGAAGCCGGGGTGGCGGCGATGCGGGACGGGGGCGCCGGAGCGGGTGCATATCGGGCGGCCCTGGGCCGCGGCGGCGGCGGGGGCGGCGGCATGCCGGGCGGCGCGCGTCGCGGGCTCTCTCAGCTTCTTCCATGGGTGAAGAAGCCCCGACATGACACCGCCAGAGAGAGATAGAGAGAGAGCGCGGAGGGAATCAAGAAGACATCCAAGGAGGGAATTAACTTTGGTGCGATCCTTCTGGTTTTATTGCGGTGCGTGGATAAAGCTTCTTGGGGACGGCATCTGGAGGGATGGGGCTTGCAAGGGTGTGCTGGGGTGAATCATGGCCGTTCAATCGGTGTGTCCGTAGAGATGGTTTTTGTGCGGGATTGGAGATTCGTACCGGAAAGTTCATGCGAGAAAATTCGTTGGCTCCGTTTGCCCCTCCGAATGTCGCGAGTCCACGCTCGCTCTGGTTAGGTACAAAAACGCCAGTTAACTCACTAACCATGTTAGAAAAATTCAAGAGAGATCAAGTAGTTACGAAAAAAGTTGGTGATTGGAACCACCACCTATCAGCTATGTTTTATATCCATCCTCACCATGAAGATTGCTGCATTGAGCCAGTGAAATATGCAGTGAATGTATGGGCGCTTGCAATTTCAAGATTTTTAAACCACTTAAAGTATTATTTTTTATAGAATTTAGCTAGAAATTCTATAAAATTTATAAAATGTGCGGTTGATTTAAACATGACCTTACATCAACCATACTCTACTTAACTCAAATTCTATAGGAAGAGAAAAAGATCTACATAGACCTTTTTTTTTTCTTCCTATAGCCTAAAGTCTAGGATTCATGCAGGATTTGGATAGGCTCTTAAAAAAATATGAGCTAGATTGACAAACAGGTCTAATTTCTATGAAATTTTCAATTCCATTTTGTAAGAATATCCTAACAGTTCTCAAAAATCTTGTATTTAGATGAAATATATACGGATCTTAAAAATTACTAATACATATTACATGGTTAAGAGATATACACCTAGTAGAATATTCATCCAATGACCCAATACAAATATTTATGTAAATTGATACATAATTTTTAAAATATGGTGTTCACATGTATATAGTACATGGTCAGATGATATACATATAGCAATAGTAATCCAGCATCTCAATATACACCTCCAGATAAATCAATATACAATTTTCAGAACATATTGTTCATCAGTACACACCATATAGTTAGGTGGTACACACTCATCGGCTTTCATATACATATTGTAAGCTTTTTTGATATACTGCTGGTAACGACCTAGTATACACTTCTAATTAAATTGATATACAATTTTTAGAATATAATATTCGCCAATACATAGGATATGGTGAGACGATATATATCTAGAAAAATAGTCATGTAGCATCCCATTACATACCTTTAAATAAATCAATATATAATTTTCAAAATATGAAATTCATCAATACATATTACATTGCCAGATGATACATACTTAGCAAAATAGTAATCCAACATCCTAATATATATATCTATGTAAATTGATACATAATTTTTAAAATATGGCGTTCACCATTATATGGCCAGGTGATATACATTCGTTAGTTTCGGTACATACTATAAGCTTCTTTGATTAAAAAAAAGAGAGAGATTTAGATATGAAGAAAGAGATTTGAGAAAGAAAAGAAAAAATAACGAATGGAAGAGATGGATTGATGAGGAAGGAGATTGATGGATCACCTTCTCATATGCGATTTTTTTAAAAAAATTTTAAGTGACTAAACTGATGGGTTTAATGAGTAGCTGGGCTTGAGGGATTTGGCTTCTACCTTTCCCCGGATGAGCGCCAGAGAAACGAGGTAAAATAAAAGGCCCGCATCTTCCCTCACGGCAAGCCCGAGGACCTCCCCTCACCGCCGTCGGCTTCGATTCCGACAAAGCGCTACTCGAGGCCATCCCAATCCCTAACCCTCGCTGGCGCCGGCCGGTAGGCCCTCGTTCGTCCGGGACGCCATGCGCTTGGCCGCCGGCGCCGTCTCCGTCGCCTCCGCGCCTCTCGCTGCCGGTGCTGAGGCTCGGGCCCGCCGTCGAGGGTGCTCTGCTGCGAGGAGATCGATGGTCGGCGGTGGAACTACGTCGTCGATTTGGAGGGTTCCTGAAAGCTCCGGAGGGGCTCGGCGTTGTAGGCCGTCTCGTTGCAGACCCCAGAAGCTCCAGTGGACGTAGGCTTTTCAATGTCTATTTGCTTATCACTCTCTTTCTTTCTACTGGGCTTGGCTTATTGTTCCTTCGTTCCTTTTAATTCATATAGTTTCATATTTTTAAATATTTTTCATTTTATACAAATTCTTGTTATCTTCTGTTTTATCTTGGTATTATAGTCTGTTCAGGGGAAAGTGCTTACTAATTCAGTCTGTTTGTCTGCAGCATTGCTGCTTTCAGTGAGAGGGCTAAGTAATTTGTGCAATATGTGTAGAAATTCTAAGTAAATCTAACATTTAGTATCGCAAAATGTTGCTGTACTGCAGAGAATATAGATCTTTAATTTATGTGAGTCTTCTTTTTATTTTGACTTTAGGAAAAATGTTGCAAATCATTGATTCGTTATGATTGGTCTTCTTTGATAAGTAGTTGCCTGTTGCTTCATTTTCTACTTCTCATATTTGGCGAATTAAGATTTGGAATTAATTTGACTGAGGTTGTTGAACGTTTGATCGATCTGAAAACAGAATTTAAGAAATCTGTAAATAGAAGGAAAGGGACAATAAATTGGGAAAGCTGTAGCAATGGAATAGATTATTTTTATTGTAGAACAGGGGAAGAAGTTTTCAATTATCCTAAATTCTCTAAATAGGATTAAATAAATGCCATAATATTTTCCCTTTATGTGTATAATAATTATGCAGACATGTCCTTCTCGATTCAGAAAATTGATATACATGAGCATCAATTTTTCAGAGGAAATTCAGCTAGATATGAGTCTTTAGACTGGGTTTGTACAACATTCAAAAAGATTGCTATCAAAAGGATCATAAGAAACTTTGAAGAGCTTGTCAAAATCTTCTTTATGATGAAAATAGCTATATTAACACCGGTTGTAAGGTATTTTAAAGAAGAGCAGGATTTGGAACCTCATATCTCCTTCTTCATTTTTTTTGACAAGATAACCTGAAACAAGGATAGAATTCTTTGGTATATTTTAGCTCATGAAGTGTCAATAGTTTGTTCTCTTTATCACTCGGCTTATATATAGTTGAACAAGCAGTCATATATTGAGTATTCTTCCCTGTGCTGAAATGTCAGGGTATTTGAAAGTGAAAGATAAGAAAAGCTAAAGATATCATGGATAATGGTTATGAGCTTTTTGTTAAAAGAATGATTTCCCTTGAAGTGGGGCAATGGGGGTTAGAATTTGAGAATAAAATTGTTTTTGTCATATTTGGAACTCTGAGCTGGGTGATTATAAACATATGAAAAGGAAAACAACAAAGCAAGGTAGACTAAATTGTCGATGATGTTTTGGTTACCGAAGAAGATGCAAAGTTCATGCTTTCAAGTTCCAGCTGACCATATTGGCTTTCTCTCATTTGTTTTTTCAGACCTTTGTTTGCATCATTAATTCTTTCTGATCTGAAGGGTTTCCTGCTTCAGCTAAGGACCTGTTTCTGCCAGTTCAGTGTGTTTTTTTTTTGTCCCATTAGTAAGCCCTACGAACACTGTGTTTATGTCCGGAACCGTTGTGAAATGGTGGATTTTAGTAGTGGTGCGAAAGGAGTGGTGCTTGGCCTTTTGAAATGTCCACTTTTTGGCTATATGCTACTCTTAGTAGAACAGAACATAATTTGACTTGTGTTATTGTTGATCTCACTGTATTCCCTTCACCGAACATAAATGCTACTGTTATTGCTATCTATGCCACCATCAAGATTCAGCTGACTAAGCCCCTCAGCCAAAAGTTATTTGGAGCTCACATTAAACTGACATTGAGGCTTCTATGAGACATATGTTCACATAATTTTTTTTGTAAACATCCTAGAAAAGCCATTTATTAGCGTGTGATTACACTTTTTAGTGATCAACATGATCGTGGTAAATGATTTTTGTTTACTTTTTAAGTTCCTGGGTCAATGATCATGTGTTGCCAACCTTGCTTGATCGGGATTCTTAATACTGGCTGCTTTGCTTATGAACCTTTTATCCTGTAAAGTTAATGCTGACTACAAATTAAAGAATTTACAGTGAGCTGATTCTTGATTATACAATTCAAGGTTAGTGCAGATTTGCTTCTTTTATTTTAGTTGAGTGGATAATGAATGCCATAAGCTGGTGGTTATGGGCAGGTTCAAGTCAAAAAATATCATGTTCATGGCTATTCCTGCATGACATATTACTGATATCGTTCCTTTGGAAAACTATGTTTGCTAATAAAATGTGTTGAGGGAGCTTTGCTAGAGAATTGTGGTATTTAAATTGTTGAGGAGAAAAGATCTGAGAGAATGCTTGGCTTCGATTGATATATTGAGAACAATAATGCCGCATTCATGAGTTGTTGGAACCTGTGCTGAATTTAAGTGTGGAACATTGAGGAAGGAAGATTGAAAAGGTGGCCTAAGATGAAACCTTGGAGTTGTTGATAAATACTAGTTAAAATCAAAGTATAAGTTTCACGAAGTATGTCTGAATAATTGAACTTGAAATTGAGTTTAATGTTGGATGAAATTTGGAAAGCAAAGGGAGATGTTAGGTCGAGATTAATGAGGAAAAGCTAATGGAGCTGGAGGATGTTCATTAGGGGTAGTTGTTTAAGTGGTTGAATTTAGTTGTACCTTGTGCCTTTTTGTAGATGACCTATTAAAAAATGAAAACAAGGTAGAAAGTGGGTAAAATATAGAACTCACTAAGAGAAGAGAACTTGTTAAGTGGTTGGGTTAAGCTATACTTGTGCCTTGTCTTTATTAAGTATAATTCAAATATAAAAAGAGAAGGTAGGAGTGGGTAAAACAGCATGGAACCCTTCAACAGAATCCATGTTGGCTTTTACATGGCATTATTCATGAACATTGTAAGGATCCGTGCGGGTGTGTGTTTAGTCCCATATCTGTTATTCGCTGAGAAGATTTTGGGTACTTATACATGACTAAGGAGCCTAAAAAATATCTTTCGGCTAGCTTTTTTAATTGAGGTACTGGGTTGTAACAAATAGTATTAGAGCGAACTCGGCCCATAGCCTATATGAATTAGGAAACACTGCAACATGGGCTCATAGAGGCTGACCACGAGCCGATCATGGTAGTTGTGATTAGATTTGAATGGATTTGAACCCTTAGCCTAACGAGGACGTCAGGGCTTGAATAGGATGAGTATGTGAGGACCCGTGTGGGCGTCTGTTTAGTCCCACATTGGTTTTTTGCCGAAGAGATCTTGGGTACTTATATAGGACTATGAAACCCAAAAAATACCTTCTAACTAGCCTTGTTGGGAGAAGTCCTAGGTTGTGACAACAAACCCATGTTGGCTGTTCATGACATTATTCATGAACATCAAATGACATCAATTTGGTGTTACATGTTTTCACTCTTGTTATATATGATTCAAAGAATGCTCTTGCTACTAAAGCTTTGAAAACAAACAAAATTGATATACAATTCAAGTTTAGCAAGCATCTAATGCCTTCATTTAGGTGTTCCATAAATTCTTGGATTTTTGTCACTGCAGTCTGTTGGTATGTTTTATAGTTTATGTAAGAAGAAGTATTTGCAGCTAGCAATACTTCCTATAGATGGATTCTGGAAAAAAATTGTTTTCTTTTTTAAAGGGAAAAAAATGAAATCTACGGAGTCTAACCTTTGTTGCATCATTAATGTATCTTTTGGTGCAGGATTTTAAAGATCCTAGGTGGTGCCTGAAGGCTTTCCTGGTAGTGCTACCCCTTCTTATGTGCCATACATGACATGGAGAGCTTTGAAGGTATTCTTTTTGACAAAATGCATTTCTGATACTGAATTTGCACCCTTTGTTACTTGAGACTAACCAATTTTTAAATGTTATTGTGTATAAATTGGCTTTTAAGTATGTTGCTTTCCTATTGACAAAGTTGACTTTGGCAACCTTTTTTTTTTTACTGGAATAAAATAAAGTATTTTGACTTGTTTCTAGCTTAAGCATTTTGTTCTATCTACATTTTTTTCACATTGTTGTACACGGTTAATCAACTAACCTATGTGAACTTTGAGGCTCTATAGTTGTTCAATAGAGAACTTCTTTCAATTTAGTAGGTAAGTTGTTGCTTGTAATAATTTGTCAATGGTTTGACAACTGCTACCCATTCAGCTGTTTCATAAAGGAAAAAGGGGTTCCCATAAATGAACTTCCATTATCTAATAACGGGAATATGTTTAACTATTTAAAAGTTTGCTTCTGATTTCATCCTTTTTGCTGGATCTGGTTGTGAGGCAGTTGCATAATATCTCTCTAATTACCAGTTAGATGGACTTGGGTATAGCCATGAATGGGGAACGTGGATGGGAGATCAGGTCAAATGCTGATAAGTACTTGTATTGCTACTGCTGGCGGACCAATCCCAATCAACTGCAAGGCCCATTTGTGGCTCTGGATACCACAATAAAACATTTATTAATCTTTAACTTTCCTCTTATTTCTATTTCAATCACGGGGCTCAGTTGTCTGAAAACATTTCTAACCTATTTCACAATGTGGATTATATTTGTTATAGGGATGGATTATGACAGAATCATTGCGTAATCATGGGAGAGCTCGGCTATGTGGGCTAAAAGAAGAGTAATGCTTCATAAAAATCGAGCAGTTTTATTTCTTTCCCTGGGACATCTCATGGTTTAAATACTACAATTGAGAGTGGAACTGGCACTCTATGCTTGAAACTAGCTCTTTAACTGAGATGACAGCCATGGCTACTCCAGATATTATCTTCCGTCACACTGTATCTAGATACCCTAACCCCAAATTGTATTCTTAGCTGTGGATCTTTCCAATCAGCAAATGGCAAGAAATTCATCTGTGTTCAGCTTGGAAGCTAACTGCTCTTGGAATCTATTGTCATTATGAACATATAAGTTGATTCATTCGTAGCTTGGCAAACTCCCTATAGTGAACACAAATTTTCTGAGCCGTTACCTTCCAGCCTTTTTAGTTATACCTTTTTTCCTCCACAAGATTTTGTAGTAGTACTGTGTTGAATACTCAGGAACACTGAGTTTCTAATGGAAGCCTTTTTAGGTGCAAGTCATTAAGTGGAATGGTTTGTGCTATGGTAGTTGAAGAAAGGGGATAGATCTTTCCTGACTTTACCGAAGTTATCACATCAGTGTATATACCTTTGTGTAACTTGATTTGTAAGTCATCTATTTTACTATGGTGATCAGTAATCAACAACAGGTGATAACAGGTTTGATATCTTCTCTTTTTTTTTTTCTTTTTGTTTGTAGACTTTCCTATTGCTATTATGATATGAACTGTTCCTGTTTAATCTGCAAAGCACCGGGTGATTCATTTGATCTGTAGCCGTTTTATAATCTTAACTTTTTCATTTGTGCACAAATATTGGTGAGTTGATAGTCCTCTTTCAGAGGCTAGGAAGGCATGCAAATATGAAATCTCAATCTGTGCAAGGATCTTTAGTTCATTTAAGAAGTAAAGCTCCAAAAGGTGCATTTATCTATTGATTGCAGATAAAGAGTAAAGGAAATGCATAACCAGCAAATAAATTGTACTGTGATAGTAGGATGGAAAGATGGAGGGCTTTCAAAGAATTGTTGAATAATGATGATCATATGCAGGGGCTAAGGAAAATGAGGAGGTTTTCCAATCAGGTAGAAGTAGATCAACTTCAGATGGATGAAAAGAAAAGGAATCAGAGCTTTAAGACAAAACACTGAACTACTGAAGCACGGATAAAGATGGAATACAGTAAGATAACTTAGCTAATGAGACCATTTAGGTGCCCTGTTTGGATTCTGGAAAATGGGTAATGGGTTTCCAGTTTTACAGACAACATTGGAGGAGAAGCATTCTGGAAAATCACAGCTCGGGCACAACAAGTCCCTTTTTTCCCCGGGACGAATTAAATCATCTTAAGAAACGTATTAATTGTCCCAAAATAAGAGATCTGTTAAAACTACACAGTCTGAGCGCCTCCTTAACCTCCTCAACTTCCTCTTCTTCATATAGTTTTTTCTTCTGTCTGCATAAGCATATACTATTACTGCGGTAATTTGTTTTAACATCCACACGGGCCCTTGATGAGATCTTAAAGACTGAGAAGGTGGCAGAGGGAGGAGAAAGTTAAAAAAATTGTTCCAATTTTGCGAATCTAGAAAACAAAAATTGAGGACTGTCACAGGACATGGCAGGATATGATAGAAGAGACATGAATGAGGAAAAGTTGAATTTGCTTTATGTTGCAATTTAAAGAACCTTTCTATTTTAGAAAAGTAGTTTTTTTTTTTAATGTAGTGATTAAAGCAAAGTCGGAGTATATCTAGATCCTAAAATAATAAAAAGACATTGTGCTTATCCAATAGTTTAAGATATCATAACATTTTTGCTGGAAAATTTTTTGAAGTTCCTGAAGGCCAGTTTTATTCTAAGCCTAGCCTTTCACCTTTTCTCATGCGGCCCTCTTTTTAGATCCTTGTTGCAGCTTCTCATGCTTTGGGTAAATGACACTAGATTTTCCGGCTGAGAAACATAGCATTCCATAATCAATACGGACATGACACAAACCGAGGATGGATACCACATACAAGGAACAAGTCCCTCTTTGTTAGCCTTATAAAGTTTCACTGTTACTAACTATTTATTACACTAGGTGCTGTTCAAATTTCGAACTTCTGAGTTCCTTGCAGTCCTAGAGTTAGCTGCTTAAATTCCAGGAATTGGCTATTGGTGGATCTCAGTTTGAGTTTCTGCAAAAAAAATTGGCACAGGTTTATCTTATTCTTACGTGCTAGGACAATGGCTTTATCTTTTCCTCTCTAGCCAGGATTCCACCAAGTGCAGTTTTTCCTTCTTCCTTCATCAACCTGCCACTTGTTACAGTACCAGTACTGTTTATAGGTGGAGTCAGCTTTAATGCCACCTGTATCCTCTCGTGAAGAGACCCCTCACCTAAGCCCGGCAGAGGCCAACCATTACCATGAAGCATTTACTGTGGATTTTTGTGGTGTGGTGAATGCGTGCTGCCATGGCCTGGTGCTGCTGCAACGAGATGATTGAACAAGATGGCTGTCAGGATATCACACTTTATTCCCCAATCTTGTTCGAGGTCTCACTGCCTGCCTTTTTGTTTGTCCATACCCACAGCTCTTTATTTCTTACCACTTTCTGCCAGAAATGATCAAAGGTTGAAGCACCAGAATACAGTTTTTATGTTGGAAACAAACAAAGTTAACCACCAGAAAGAGGATTTGAGAACATAAAAAGTCTGTAAACCATCTTGAATGAACCCTTGTTGTATGAAGGTAATCACATAAAGTGATAATCTAGCAAAGAGGCAATAAGTGTTCTGGAAAAAATTGAGAGAATAAAAGATAGGAAAAATTGAACAAGGAGACCTTCGGTTCAATTAATCATAGATTTCGATGGATATCAGCGGTAATTAAGTTCATCTCGCAATGAAGTGCGAACAAGTAAATTGTGATAATTCACTAAAAATTGTGTGTATTTGTATGCTGAAATGCACAGTGTTGTTTCCACCTTTAGTTTTCAAACCACTTCTGAATTTCTAGCCTGGCAACTATGTTTGAATGCCATATTTGTAGTGTCGGTATGTCGGATTACGGATAACTTGGCGAGAGACCAAACTAGATTTGGATTGTGAAAAGTCTTCGACAATTCGCGGACGAATCTAAAAGAAATAGATATAATGTATAAATGGAACAAGGTGTACAATTATTGTATACATAGAGCTAGTAGCACGTGAAATGCGAGCTTGAAGGCGACAGAGACAGCAAAACACAGCAATAATTGGTTCTATTTGTAAATAATTTATATAAATTCAGGAAGCATTGATTGATTTGCAAATAAATCCATTACCCTTAGAGGATTTAAAGAGTCATTTCATATAAAAAATTTGTGATATAAAAAATAGCACATAAACATTGTTTAATACTCTGGGGCAGTAGATCAAACTATTTAGGTACGGTACATATATTTTCTTTTCCCACCTCAACTAAGAGCATCAGTTCCACCAGCCACCTAGTTACCATAAGATATTAGGGCAATCAAATGCAGCCTGGTATAAACAAGCAAAAAGATCATGGAAACATCATTAAGTGTTTATTGTTTACCTATAATCCCTAAGACTATGAATAACCCTAAGACAATAATGTTTTTTTTCGCCCTAAAACTGATGATTCAAATGGACATATACAAAAAAGTCGAAAAACAGTAAATCCTGAAGCGCTCTAGTCAGCTTTTTCTCTCCGACCTGCTCTAGAGTGATAAGCCATATATGAGGTTACCCAATTTGTGGCCTGTTAGCTTCTCTGTACACGTGCTTGGCCTGAAATAATGCATTCTTTATTGTCCGGTTTGGATCGATGATGTAACATGCCGATATATTAGAGCTGCTATTAGGTGCACTTGTGCCTAACTTAAGCTTGCCTTAATCACTAAATGAGATGATGATGCATTGGTGTCTACCACCTTGTTAGGGGTGATGCAGCGGTCTCCATCATGACATGAGATGCAGGCCCTACATCTGACGTCCGATGGGTGTCCTTTGCTGACATTGTCTGTTGCGATGGCAACTCTACAGTAACCTTTTTCTCCAGAGCTTTCAATTTGCATATGCTTGGAAACAAACACTCACACACACACACACACACACACACACACACAAAAAGGCAGGGATGTGAAGCTTTGCAAAAAGGAATACAAAAACTTTCTAATTTTTGATAGAAACATCAAACATCACATGCTGATTTAGAGGAAGCCCAGGGCCCCCAGGTAAACCAAACCATAGCTCACATAACCACTCTTTAACATGGCCTTCAGAATTCAACCCCCAACCTCTTGTCAGTGGCTTAGAGGTAGGAGGCAATGTTCAGAAGTCATGGTTATGGGTATGAATGGTTACCCTCAACCTCTAGACTCTTTAAGTTCATGCGTATGAATGATGAGTAATCAACTAGTGCAAACAGTGGCAATGCACTTCATATTATTTTTTTCCATTGGTTATGCCAATCTTTGGCATTATTAAACATATAAAAGAAGCATGTTATAGAGTTAATATAGCTATAAAACTTTAGTTTCTTCTAAGATGATATAAGACATATGTCTCATAGCCCCATAAACTATTGTTTCACATGTAGAAATCTAATGGTAAAAGATGGTAAAGAATATGATAAGGAATCAGCTTATTTAAGCTTCCTTTTAAAATATTTGGATTCTTTCCTGCAAAACTAAATTCTTTGTTCATGACATCAATTTGTATTCGACATAGGTGCATCTGCTATGAGGGGAAAAAAATTGCAACAAAGAGTAACAAATGTCTCCTCTGTAAAATGCGAATTATCCCTACCATACAACAACTTCAGAGGTGCAATCCACATAATAGTAACTCCTTATCAACCATCGGTCCTGGAAAAGATCTGAAATGATATTATTGCCACAACTTTCAATTAGCATAAAAATGCTGCCAACCTTCTAGTGAAAGAGAACGAATCATTTCTGCCCGCATCGAACATTCTCTTGACGGGGTGGGGGTCCAGTGGGGGCTGCTACGCGGGGGTGGGCTTGTCCCTTCCTCCCTCCTTTCCTTTTTTTCAAAGCAAAAAAAAAAAAAAAAAGAGAACGAACCAAGCAAACAAAAGCATATTACAAAACCCTCCCACATCTATTCATTTTTATTTTTGTTTTTTTTATTTATTTTTTATTTCTGTCATTACTCTATTTGATATAGAGACAAATGCTCAATTGCTTTCTAGACAGGAAATGACACCAAACTCTAGACAGGAAATGACACCAAACTCTAGTACGTGGGGTGCATCAACCAGTTTAAATGGTTGAGTGCTTAATTGTACATTATGAGTTCACCGAACACTCAAATTTAAGACAACATTTTATATCCTTTATCCTTAGGACTCGTTTGATTTGTGGGAGGAGGAAGGAGGAAGGAGGAAGTGTGGTCAATCGAAAAACAGAGAAATACCTTATATTTGGTTAGAGTTTTCAAAAGAGATAGATGGAAAAGTAGCTTTTCTGTAGAAATAAGATTCTCATATTTTATAAAAAAAGAAATTCATACATAGCATGGAAAAGTCACTTTTCCACAAGCCGAGAATTGGTGTATTTTTTTTTCAAAAATATCCATAACCTTTTAGATAGAATAGGTAAGATCCTTTCTTTTATTAAAAACATATTAGGTATTTTACATAACTTTTTCAAAAAAGTAGATGCTCAGCTAAATATAAGCCATTCTGAAATATGCCACTTTTTTATGATCAACCAAACATGAAAAAATAATTTTTCAAGCATTATATACTCAGGCATCAATTTCTCAGAAAAAAACAATCCAATAAGAAAAAAAAAACTTTCCTTGCCAACCAAATGATGCAAGTGCGAGATTCAAGCCCTAGTCACACCTAAGCTATACATAGATTTCAAATTAGAGCGCAGTTGTGGAAAGCATTCTGGTTTCGAATTGGGCACTGTGGCATCTATTAATGTCTCCAACCTTTGTTATAAATGACATTAAATGGATGGCCAGGGTTTCTCATACACCTCACCAAGGCCATGGGCCCCTGTACTTGCTGGCGAGCCAGTCCAAACTGCGACTGTCCATTCCGAGATCAAGGGAGGAGAACACTAGCTAAGGGAACGAATTGGTCTGCATATAATTAAGTGATTACTTGCAATCTGAGAGAGTTGCATGAGCTGAGGGAGGGCTTGATTGACAACAAAAACTGCCATCTGATGTTAGTGAACTGCGCCATTAGTTCCATGGCCAGAAATTCTCTTAATTTGTTAATGTTAAGAACTAACTTAGGAGTATCAGATGATCTGCCAAAACTATTAGCCTGCCAAGGTGGTTGGATGACCTTATCGACCTTAGTTACCGACAAAAAGAATGTCATCAAGTCTTAGTCGCATCCATTAGAACTACAAAGAAAGCATTAAAGCTTTCTCATTAAAGCTTTCTGCTAATTTGTTAATGTTAGGAACTAGCTTAGAAGGAGTATACTAGATGATCTGCGAAAACTATTGGCCTGCTAAGGTGATTGGATGACCTTATTGATCGTAGTTACCGACAAATGCATCCGTTAGAATTACAAAGAAAGCATTAAAGCTTGCTTATTAGAACTTAGTGTTTGATATTTCTGCTTTGTAGTCTCAATAAGCAAGTATTGCTTGGTGGTTGGCCTCTTGGTTGCTTACTTTCCCTAGCCAACAGCTACAGGCCTCATATGGCAGAACATGCAGGACTGCAGGCTTGCCTTCACAGCAATCACATCTCACATGCTTTTACTAAAATTCAGTCATGAGTCTCTTCCCACCTTGATAGGAATTGAAGGCACTTTGAGGAACAAACATGGCTACCTTAGTTGCTCGGAAAGACATGGCCGGTAGGTAGAATTATTGCTCGTAACCATCGATCATTTATATCCTTTTGTAGAGCCTGCTCTTCACCTACATCTCCTTCTCATTTTTCCTTCATCTGCATGCATACCAAATCTTCTTGATAAATAAATCCCAACCTTTCTGAGGGAGGACAAGGCAGGGAAATTTAATGGGGACATCAGGCTTGCAGTTAACTATAGCTTTCTGATCTTAATTTTGTATCATTGTCTCCTAATCACCTCGATAAGGATGCCATATTAACCAGTTTTGTTGCTTCCTTGCCGAGAGAGAGAGAGAGAGAGAGAGAGGGAGGGAGAGTATATTATATATATATATATAATACTAGCTTTCTTGCTTCCTTGTCATGAAACTTGAAACCTGTTTTAAGTTTCTCCATCTTTTTGAGATGAGAGGAGTTTCAGTAGGTCTTCCATATCTATACTGCTGTAACATTCCCGAGATTTTGTTATGTCTTGCCAATGACTACTTCCATTTCCCTACTCTTTTTTCAAAGTAGTCCCTAAGAAGTTGGGTCCTTTACATTCCTCCATGTGTATAGGATTTGAAAGTGCTCATATATCATTTAAACATTGGAAGAAACAAGGAGACCGAGGCCTTGTGTTGTGTATAAAATTATATAGCCAAGTTCAATGTAATTGACCGCTGAATCTTCTTCTCTCGAGCATTAAGCTATATCTTTTTTTTTTTTCCTTCCTATTTTTGTTTTGGGGGGTGGTTTGGGGTGCATTTGCTGTTCAATGTCTTGATGATCTTTTGCTTGTTCTCTATAAAATGTAGAAAACTGCCTGCATTTGGCCGTTCATTTATGTAGCATTTAAAAGGAGAAATTATTGGAATGATCCCAACAATACTTGTCATAAACATAATAGAAAGATATGCAGAAGGAATTGATGCTAATAATATAAGACAGCACAAAAATCAACACTTCACAAAAATTTCTTGCTGGCACAAAGAGAGGCACAGCCATCCAAATTCCAGTTATGAGAAGAAAGAAGCTAAGAGACACCCATGCTCGTCATGAAATTGCAGTTTATCTTTTAATGGATTAAGAGGAACGTTACTTAAAAAGAAAATAATATGACTAAAACAAGAAGCAGTTCATCAAGGGGTTTCTTCCTCATCTGCTGTGGAAAATCCATGAAAGCATTATGCGCAGTTCACATCCAAATGATCAAAGTCTTAAGGTTTTTAGCCATTAGAAGAAGAAAAGAGAGAGAGAGAGAGCATGGTTGATGTCTACCAAACTGCCTAAGCTACATCACCTTAACAATCGAGAACTAACAAGAGAGATGAAATTCCAAAGAGTAAGAAAGAAACGACAGTCAAAACATGCTACTATCTAAATCCACCTCTAGAATCAGCATTGGCCATAGAAAACCATCAGATTAAGACCGAGAGGAACTAAGAGAGGGAGTGGAACCAGCAGTCATTCAAGCTGGAGAGGGGGGCTCTTCTTAGCCAAGTTATGCTTGTTGTTGTGCATCCACACCTTGAGGACCCTCCTCTTCACCCCAATCTCTTGGCAGAACTGCTGCACCACACTCTCCTCCTGCTTCTGGAGCCTCCACCCGACCTTCTCAGCAAAGCTCAGCATCTTCTCCTTCTGCTCTGGTGTGAACTTGGTCCTGAACCTCTTCTTCACCATGGGAGGCCTCACCATGGCCCCACCACCGAACCCTTCCATATCATCAGATTCAGAGGTCTGCAGGGCTCCCAGGGGCATGATCATATGGTGTGGTGATGCCCTTGGAATGAGACTGTTGCCGGCAGGAGCATAGCCAAATGCCTCTGGTCCTGAGATCAAGAGCCCCTTCTGGCCAAGCACCTTTCTTCCCTTAAGGTGGTGGAAGCAGTCGCAGGAGGAGGACTCCCCTTCTACCTCTTTCCTGTGGAAGTTCCTGTGGCAGTTGCAGGCAGAACACTTCAAGGCCTCCAGGGTGCCCTCCTCACCGCTTGGCATGAACTCACCACAGCCATCAGTGGCATTACCACCAATGGAGGCTGCATGGTTCTTGAGGCACTCCCTGTACTTCAGCACCACTCCTTTCTTAGAGCTGTAGGGGTTGGTAGGGTGGTGCTGGTGGTCCTCTGATGTAGCTGTGGGCAGGGGAGGGGGAGGGGGAGGTCCATTGGAAGGGTGGTGGTGGAGGGGAGGGGTGTCATGGATGATGGTGTGCCCATGGCCACCAACATATGCGCTGGTTATTGGGATTGGGATTTCTCCTTCATGGCCAGAAAGATCCATTCTTTCTCTCTATCTGTGTGCTAATTCTTATCTTTTGCTACTCTCTTTTTTTTTTTTTTTGTCCTGGACACCAAAAGGAAAAGGTTAAGGACAGGAAAGAATTAGACCACTCAAATAACAAAGATAATAATAATAATAATAATAATAATCAGCTGTGGCTTGGGTCTGAGATTCTTGGGACTCTAAGTGAACTAATAATGAACCCACTTGCCCATTTTCTTTTGTTTTGGCAGAAAAACACTGAAAAATTGGAAGCTCTGAGACTCCAGAGAACCTTATCTAGGTACCCCGCTTCTTCTCCAAACTCTTTCCCAACCTTAGAGACCCAGCAGTGGAGGAAGATGGATAAGAAAATTAGCTACTGAATAAAAAGAGCACTGGCCTTTGCTTGCAAGAACTCTATTAAGTGAAAGAATAAGAAAGACACTCTGGAATTGGAATGAGAAGAAATCTTTGTTAATTGTGGACCAGTTCCTGACCTTTTCTTTTGAGGGAGCAGCAAGATCCTGAGCCTAAGAACCAAAGCCACCTAACTTAAGTAGTCTCTTGTGTGGGTGTGGGGGGCTTAGCATTTTCACCCATGTAGAAAACAACAATAACTCGAACAGTGCCTAAGCTCCTCAAATGCTCATTTCATTTTCTCAAAGTACACCATGATAACAGAAGCAGGGGAATTCCAGGTGATGGCTGGGGTTATGCAACAATGCAGAATGTTGGAGAAACTAAGACAAAACAAACCCACCTTGCCCCCTTCCTCTCTCTCTCTATTAAACTCTGGAGATAGAAACAAGCTATGGTAACTGGTTGCAAAGGTAAACCAGAGGTAAACTCTTTAGGCGCAGAGCATATGAAGAGATTGCTTTGGAGATTACCAGAAGGAAACCATTGTATTCCATCAATGACTTACAGGTGATGCGTAATGAATTCTCCAACACTGAATTCCAAGGCAAGATGAAGCCAATAAGAAGAACTTAGAGGCTGAGGTGAGGCAATAAACAAAGAAGGTCACCAAGGGCCGCAGGAAATGTGTGTGTGTGTGGGTGAGAGAGAGAGAGAGAGAGAGAGGAAATGAAGGTATTTTGGTGGAAGGGTTGTGGTTCGGGAACACTAAACAAGAGGCTTATAGTAGTAGTGAGGGAGCACAAAGGTTGGAACGAAATAGAGAGAGAAAAGGAGAATTCTCAAAGGACAAAAGAGAGAGAGTTTTAGGGGATTGTGATTTAAAAAAAAAAAAAAAATGAAGTGTGGGGTGTTTGCTTTGCTTGCACTATCAGGAATCAAGCTTACGCCATGGATGGGGAGAGAGAGAGAGAGAGAGGGGACTGTAGTGTCAGAGGGAGAGGCACAGAGAGAGGGAGAAACAGAGCTATTGTCCCCACACATGAATTTGAAAAGGGAAAAATTAAACTCAACTACCAAAATACCCTCTCAGGACAATAAAAGGGCAGAGCTTTGTGTTATTGTCGAGCGGACCAACTGCTCACAGTCAAAACTACGTAAAAAAACCTCATAAGCTGCAAGGTTTCCTTCCATTTCTCTAGAGCTCTAAGCTTTTAAACAGTTTGGCCAGGACAGTGGGACAGGGATGGTGAAGATGCTCTGGTGTTGGATCATAATCCACTCATGAAGAAACTAAATACAAGCTTTTTGATTTTTTTTTCTTTACTTATGATGAGATTAAATACAACTTTTTTTTATTTTTATTTAAACTGATCTTAATATACTATAATGTCCTACAAATTGACTTCTTTGCCCTTATTTTATGTTTAGATTAATTTCAGTGCATCATTTTATAGTGAATCCTTAGGAGATGAAGATTATTGCACCTCACAAGTTAATTACTAGTGGATGACTGAGGTTTCAAATACTTCATGAGTTGAGGGAAGATAGAAGAAAGTCTTCCAAGGGGCTTCACAAGTGCTTCCCATTTCAGACATTAGTTTAGGTTCGAGATTTTCCTGCCTTCATTTAGCACAACCCAAAGTCTAACCATTCGTTGTTGCGTGATTCGAGCCATTTAAATCTTATTTCATACATCTTATGATTGGTCGCATGATTTTGGTGGCTTATTACCAACCATGCATGAGATTAAAATAGATGTTAATTGGCTTCCATGTCCTACTTTTAATTTCTTGGAACCCTACCAAATTAGCATGAAGGATTGAACAAAAAAAAAAAAAAAAGAGCATGTAATCATGTCAAACTCTTCATTGTTGAAAGATAAGATAGGGATAGCCGAGACCCGCACCAGTTTGCTAATGGATAAAGGGCACAACATGCTAGATGGGCATAAAATGTTCTCAAGATGCATTGTTCCTTGGCTTTATATCATCTAGATGTCTCCTAGTTCTGAAGGAATGTTCTTTACCATGACATCTTTTGTTCTTTAGAACAAGATACGTGGAGATCCTGGAATATGTTTTGAGAAAGAAGAGGACATGAACACTTTTATATGGAATTTTGTCATAGAACAACCTTGCTTCATCAATCCCTATTTATACATCTACTTTTTTAAAAATTAGTCTCTTTTCCTTTTTTGCTTCATATCTTTTACACCGATGTCACTTTATTCTTCACTATCTACTTCTTTATTCTACTTAGCCTTATTCGAAGACCCTTTTCCTTGGTTTTTCTGCCCCCTTGTTTCTTTTAACTATAACAAGCTTAATTAATTTTAGAACCTCTGCTCAAAAAACTAATTTCAGAAAATATTTGCATGGATTTTTCGTTCTTTGTTTTTCTTTTTTTTGTTCGACCGAACTAATGTTATAAACAATACGAGCAATTATCATCATTATTGAAGTGGCCAGACCATCTTTTTATTTTTTCATCTTTAAAAAATTTCTTTGGAAAGAGAACTGTTATTGTTTTTCTTCAACTTAAAAAACATCCTAAGTACCAGACACTAACAAATGCTTAACTTTGGTTGGTTGGGTTTTCTTAGAGGAATGCCAATTATGAGGCTGATTTAACCATAGAGTTGTATATAAAAAACTTAATTATCTTGTTTCTAACTGTCTAATCAATTGTTTAACAAAGGGAGAAGGGGAATAAAATTGGATCAGATTTTTAAAAAAAATGGTGACATGCCAATGCATGAGACAAGTACTTATGGGCCACATCTCCTAAAGGGTCAAACTTTCTATTCTCCTGTGGATCTTTTAACAGCAACTGAACTCATTGATCTGAGCTATTCTATCAATTAGCAGCCCCTAGGATCAAGGCAAAGTTTTCCTGACCATTTAATAAATCACAAGCTTTTGTGGCTTTACAAATTAAATGCCATTTAAGAAGATGTGCCTCTGTGTGTGTGTGTCTGTGTGGGTGAGTGAGTGAGAGAGAGAGGTAGAGATTAGGGTAGGAAAGCATGCGGTGGGGAATTCATTTGAGGGACTGACTGCGAGAGAGAAGTGGGGCAGTTGGACCAGCAAATTAAATGGGATTGTGATGGCATAGCACGCATGTCAAAGACTTCTTTCTTAGCCAAATACATCCCCATCCCAACCAGTGACAAGGCTGAGAGCCCAACCCAGCCGAGTTCCACTCTTATCTCTTCTCGTTGCATGGGGTGGGATATCTTATCCCCTCTCTTCTCCCTATCCATCCACACATCCCAATAAAAGCATCAACCTCTCTTAACTCCTAATTTCTTTCCCTTTCCATTCACTTCTCTTGCATTAGCTTCTTGTTAATTTTCCACCTCTCCCTCTCTCTCTCTTTCACTCACTTACTCTCCCACACGCATACAAATATACACACATACAAAAAAAAAAGGATTCAGTAACTAGTGGAACCCAATGCAACTCTGTTTTCTTAATTTATTTTCAAACGCATGCCAAATTTCTTCTAAGGCTGTTAAACATGATACTATATGTATATGAGCAAAAAAAAGAAGAAGGAGGAATCATTGTTGTATCTTGCATATCTAGCTGATTCACACCAATTAAGTGGCAAACATTCTATAAGTTTTAAAAGAAAATTTGTGTAGCATTAGTTTTTATAATCAATAAATATAAGTTTTTCGCTTCATGAGAAAAGAATGAATCATAATTTACAGACTAAGGACTAATGGACCAGTTTAGTTTTACCAAGTTAGGCATTCTCTCATTTCGAGTACGGTTTATTCACCAAAATCTACAAATGTATATTTCATATGACGCATCACTCTCGTGAATCATAAGTTCTTGAGTTGCATGCAGACCAAGGACATTACATTTCAATGCCCCGACAAAGTCGAGAATTAGGGCTCGGTCTCGAATCCGGACTCATGCTTCTATGATCAAGCTTTAAACTGTTGCTTGAGCATGGCTTGTTTTCTAATTAAAATGAGCTCTTGGAGCCACTTAACAAATCAAGCCCTAGATGTATATGAAAAGATGAGAAGCTTGGCTCGTTTGTAGACAGACATCCAGGGCTGTTCAGGTGTACAATCCCATGGTATTGATGGACCACAATCAGATGGTCCTGCCAATGTTGCTAACCCTTTAATGGACATGAAGGGTGGAAGCCAATCCAAGGCTGCACCTGGGACCGCTACATAGCAATATGACCTTGGACAGGGGTCTTATATACTTGTCGGAGATATCGAACCGTCCATTTGACTGAACATGTCTAGCTCTTTCTCCCGCCGCTCGTCTCAATTGGAGGGCATTTTTTTCGCCTCGGAGGCCAAAATCATCCCGTGCAATTACAAACTATCAGATGGAAATGTAATTCCACTTATGTGACAATACCTCCAAACAAATACAATTATGTTTTCAAACTAGGTTAATGACCTTCCAATTTGACCAATAATCAGATATCTGATCAACTTAGTGGAGACATGAGGAAACATTATTATTCCATATTCTTTAATCGTGCAATTGGCGGTCCAAATAATTCTAAAGCAATTGAATCGGTCAAGAATTTTCGTCTGATCGTAAATTTATTATTCTAGAGCATTCCTTCATGACATATGCATAGAAACTTATGAATTACAATGAAATGATGCTATATGTTGCTACTGATGGTGGTTGCTTTGCTATTGTTTGTTGTTCTACTCCTCTCATGATTGGTTCACATGAACTTATATATAATTATACCAATTTCTTGCATGGTCCATCTTATTAATGTTTTTATCTGTTAGGTATTTGAATTTGAATGTTTGGTGGACTCTCCCCACTTCCTTACCAAACTTGTGACTACATTTAAGGCACATAGGCTTTGAAGGTTATTGCCACTTTGTCTTGAATGGATTTGTTCCTTAACTAGAAGATCTAAAATTCTAGTATAAGATAGGAATTGGCCAAGTCCAATAAGTCTCTAGGCTTGTGTACATAAACAATATAGAATGTTCTCTTATCCCATGTTGAAGGCCGCCATGCTGAAAGTCTAATTTGCAAATCTTTCATAAAGTTGTCTGTGTATTTGAAGATTACAGAAGATGTGAAAATAGGTTAAAAGGGATTGCAATGTGGACAGCAAATTAAGAGTTTGCACAGAAATTTCCGAGCATCCTTGTATGTAGCATGTATAAAACAAGGTAAATATGTATAAAATGGGCATAGATCATCGGTGTAAACGATTAAGTATGACAACTAATTGTTAGTAGAAAAAGCAAGAATGGCAACCAAAAAGAAGAAACAAGAGCTAATTATAAAATCGTAGTCAAACCAAAGGGCAAGAATCATTTTGCCCTAGCTTTTGGCTCAAGCACATCAATTAAGGAACAGTACAAATGACCTTGGTCTCGTAGTGTCATAATGATGCATGCACTGTTTGAGTGTCTCTTGGGACAATTGGCCTAAGGACATTGTCCTTACTAGGAAGGAGTGACTTGAGCACA
This sequence comes from Phoenix dactylifera, assembly GCF_009389715.1. Classification (NCBI taxonomy): domain Eukaryota; kingdom Viridiplantae; phylum Streptophyta; class Magnoliopsida; order Arecales; family Arecaceae; genus Phoenix; species Phoenix dactylifera. The sequence goes on from NW_024068001.1 coordinate 141,828, forward strand.
CCAACTAATATAAGCTAAAGTATCTTTCTCAAACACTGGAATTTATATTTATTGAAGTATGTGCACAAGGCAAGGAGTGAGGTTGCTTGGAAGGGTGGAAATGGAAAACAGCAAGCTTTGAGAAGCCTTTTCCTTCTCTTTAGGACTCACTGAGCAATTTAGTAATGTGATTTGGAGTTGTTTTGAGGCTAAAGGGATGTGCATATGGAGTTAAACTAAGATTAATCCTTAATTCCTATGGGATTTCTTTTGGATGCCGTACGATGATGATGTTGTAGCCCCATTTATATATATATATATATATATATATATATATATATATATATATATATATATAAATGGGTTGTAATATATATATATATATATATATATATATATATATATATATATATATATATATATATATATATATATATATATATATATGTTGTGGTTCATATTTGGCCCGAGAGTGACCATGTCGGAGGAGCTGTCGGTCGAGACAGAGAAAGGACGCCACCTCCCGTGCGCCGGCGTACCTGAACAAAGCCTCACCGGTGTTTCCAGTGAGGATTCTCTGATGTTTAAGTTAGCGTGAAGTTTATATTGGCCAAAAAAAAATTTTAGGCGTCCCACGGAGGTGCCCAGGTGGTGGAGGTGTGGTCTGTCCTCATCATGAGAGGAGATGGTGCTGGCCAGGTGGCGCGCGGCCACGGTTTGCTTGAGGCACATGGTTTGAGTTATCTCTGCGCGCGGTATGGTGCTGGTATGTGCCGCAGGTATGGCTCTTGTTAGCAGGCATGGTTGGAGTAGCAAGGTGTAGTCCTTTGTCAACGTATCTCGGCGTGGCCATCAAGCGAAGCATGGCGCGGTGAGGTTGCCGCAGTGCATGGCCACGGTGCGCACTGGGCGAGATTAGCTCGACCTTTGACTGGAGCCGAGATCGACCTTCCCTGCTGGGCTGGGTGCTGAGATTGGGCCGTCATGGGGGGCCACGACAAATATTCGGTGAGGTCGGCTCAGTAGGCATTGAAGTCGGGCCGACTTGGGGGCCACAATATGTTTAATGAGGCCGGCTTGATGGGCTCTAAGATTGGCCTAGCCTCCTTAACTTTGAGGTCTGCTTAAAAGAGTGCCCGAGCTCGGGCCGGGACGCGTCGTCGTATAGGCCGCCTCGAGCTTAGGCAGGGGCACGTCGTCGTATAGGGCGCCTCGAACTTGGCCGGGACTGGTTGTCGCTGTAGACTCAAAAGGAGGTTGCTGCAGATCATAGCAGTGGAGAGATCTGGCCGAGGTCGGCTTAGCCTTCGGTGAGATTCGAGATCGGATCGGATCTTAGCGGAACTGAGGTCCCGCCTGGTCGGCGCCGAGGTCTACTTGGCTGGAATGAGGCGGTCCCATCCTGAGCAGGACGATCCATTCTGCCCCCTATCAATAATATATATATATATATATATATATATATATATATATATGAAAAATCCGTTCCGTTTAGTGGAACTAAAATATTCTTATGACCTAAGGGCTCGTTTGGTTCGCGGGAAGTATTTTCCCTCCTAGGAATATGATTCCTGGGAATCAGATTCCTAGGAAGAGGATACCTAGGAAAGTACTTTTGACATGTTTGGTTAACCATGGGAAAGTGACTAATTTCCAAAGTGCTTATGTTTGGTTGACCATCCACTTTCCTAGGAAAGTTATGTATAATTCCTATTATGCCCTTAATAAAAATTAGGTCTTTAATACTTCTTTAATGCTGAAGGGTCTTTTTGGGAAAAAATAAAAAAGGAGTGATTCCCACCTCATGGGAAAGTAACTTTCCCATGTTTCTCATGGGAAAGACTTTCCCATGAAATGTGGGAATCATATTCCCATGGGAATACAACTTTTCCATCTCTCTCCTTTGAAAACTCCAACCAAATAAGAGGCATTTCATTACTTTCCCGTTGACCACACTTTTCCTCCTCGTTTTCTTGCGAACCAAACGAGCCCTAAGTGTTTTCAACCTTCAAAAGCTTTTGTATGGATGGTTTGTGACTTGACCTTAAAGAAGCATTCATGAGCTCCAGTCACCTTCCCCACATTCGATCTTCTAATATAGCGGTTCGATAACAAAATACAACTTGGAAAACCACCTAAACTCATGTTGGAACCTCCTATGGGGTCCCACGACCCTCGGATGTGACGGTAATGTGGATAACCGAGGGCTAATGTGGTCTCATGATGGGAATTTTTAAAGAAACCCTCTCATTTAAATCAAGAATTAGGAATAGAAATTTTTAGTCGATAGGAGAAGTTAAACGTAAAATGATAGTCAAATCACCTCAATTTCTACCTTCTATTTTTCCTTTTTTTTTCTTTTTTGTGTGTATATTAGGCATACACAATTTAAGAGGTATTAAATATATCGTTTAAATCATACAAGATAAAAGTATTAGCTTTCCTTTGACCAAATAATACTCTCACATCGGATAGATTAAGGACTTGTGATCTTAACATGATATCAGAACCCATTAATCCTTCTTGCCTACTGAAACCTCTATACTTCTACTTACTAATCCACCCAAGATCTCAGAGTCGGAAGATATTATTTGGATTTCTTGATCCTATATAAGTACCCAAGATCTACCTAACAAATAACCGATGTGGCACTAAACACACATCCATACGAGTCCTCACACATGCTATCCTTCATTCCGGGTTCCGGATGAGCATGTTGTACTTCAACATTTCCCAAGTAGTTTCGATCTTTGAAGAGATGCCATGCTTTAGCTGGTCTTTTTATTCAGCAGGAAAATACTAACTCTCTTTCCATCCGGTCCAACATACTGTAATTTTTATTTTTATTTTTTTTCTTTTAATCTTCTCCAAATTAGCATAAATTATAAGAATGTTGATGCCAGTAATGCCCATTTTGAAAAGCACAGGCAAAGAGCCACGTCGAATCACACTCATCCCCTTTGCTCATTGTTGTTGATCACTCAAGATGGAGATGCGCCTGTCATGGAGGCTCATGGAGCACTTCAATTGGTGATCTTTTCGCCTTACCTTTATGCTACAGCACCAACACCCTCTTCCAAGCTAAAAGACTCAATATTTGCCTCCCAAACATATATATATGAGCCACAACTTTAATAATCTTGCCATGATGGTTCTTCAACTTAGAGCCCAACCTTCAATTCGATCGCATGCAGTTCACATGCACCACTAAGTTTGGTATCGGCAATGCATCTCCTAGATCCCAATAGTTTCACCATGAGAAGGTATGCAACATGATATACATGAACACACTTACAATAAGCATATAAGTCAATTTTGAGATCACTTGCACCTCAGAATTGTGAAACTGTTAATCTTAATCTTCAGATTAGCTTCCACATATCTTTCTAGACAACAAGACAGACTTTGTGTAACTCGTCCTAAGATATAAAAAAAATATGCAAGTTTCTTTCCCATGTTTCCTCACAAGCTTGCAGCAGGAAAAGGTTCTGCCATGCTATGATTCTAGCCCACTCCACACTCATGTATTCCTCTTTACCTCCTCCTTATCCTTTGACATGAATCAAGCATGCTCAGTTTTCTTGGAATTTAATCTTCCAAGCACTTGGTGCTTATGGCATATGCTCCTGAAAGGCTCAATTGTTCTGCACATTTCTTCTCATAATTCTCACTAGACTTTGTGAGCTGCAGCAGTATCATTCAAAGTCTACTTTGTACCATGCAATGCACCAAAATGTACACGAAATCTGCTTGCAGAGTTCCAGCAATGCCAATGCAATTGAGTGTGGTGCCCAATCCTTGCTACCTCTGTATAGATGTGAATTCCAAAATTCCAAAAGATGTAAGCGATCTTCCGGCATAATGAAGCAAACTTGAGTTTGTGAATTTGTAGTACAAAAAAGCCAAGCAATACATGCTACTTGATATGAAAAGCATGACAGCTTTTGAACTATAGGAATAGATAGCTTGAGGCAATGTATCCTCTTAAAATTCTTAATTTTCTTTTTACTTTTTCTTTGTGCCTGCACATCTATCTATGAGGCTAATTTTAATTTGCTTAATAGAGAACCTATAGTAGTGGCATCAAAGTATTAGACAAAAAGAAAAATTCCCATTAGGCCAAAGAAACATCAAATATCCAATTGATATGAAGAGGACAAGTGGTTGAATAAGTGAAGTTATTAGATGTTGAATAACAATAACCTCCGGGTGGCTCCTTTTGCCTCCCTTTACATCAAAAAAGAATAACATAGACTTAGGTACGACCCCGCCCTTATCCCAATTTCTTAGTATCCTAATTCTCAAAAAAAAAAAAAATGCAGTAGTTTGTAGAACACATTTTTGCACACATGCTTAGGCACATAGACAGATGAAAAAAAAGAGGATAAAAGATAAAACACAAGCGCATGCACACACACAATGAATAACAAACATTAAGTATATTCATTTTTAGATAACAAGACACATTACTGACTATTCTATTGTGTTCATCTACACCTTTAAAACCTTCATATACCTCATTCAACTATCTTGAAAACTGAACTATGCAAAGGCAAAATGCAAGCTGGAAAATTGTTTGCTTTGCTAATGTTTGGTATGTGACATTCACAAAAATATTAGTTTAATAGTTTTAACATATTTAAATGACTATAAACTAGGTTCAAATCTAAAAACACAAGCTATATATCATAACTTAATTTTTTTCTAAACAATAAATTAAACATTAAGTAGTTTATAACCTGCATCAGATGCTCAAAACAGATATGAGGGTAAATCCCTTTTTAACTAATTTGGTTTCAAGTATTTGCTAGTTTTCTCTTATTTACAATGTCTGCAGGCTTTGCATGGATCTGTTTGGAGGTTCAACTGGTGGGATGAGGTAGAACTGTAGAAGAGAAGAAGTATCTAGCTTGTAAAGACGACAGGGTGACGCCATAAAACCACACTTACAACTAGAAATAGATTAACTGAGAGATAGAAAGTAGTACAAAAAGGATTCTAGTCCCATCCTGCTTGGACGTCATTTGATTTCTTTCACCACTCCATGCTAGTCTAGTCTGCCACAAAGCCAAGAACCTAAATAAGCAGGAACACCCTTTCTGCTTTCACAATAAGCTCTCTCACTCATACAAAGATGTACAACTTCCAGACATATGAAAGAGAAATCATTCTGACAACAAAGTCATTTAAGTCATGGAGGGAGCAGAGAATATATTATAACCTGCAAAGGATGAGAAGAGGTTAAGAAAGAAGGGACATACGTCCACTCCATAAGAATCTTCTTCAAAGTCATGACAAACACCAACAGTAATCCCTCCTACGTGACGGAGCTTGGCTGGGTCTTCTGATCAGTCACTCTCCAAACGTCTTTCATACTTTTCGCAGCACGCAAGTACGTATTAAAATAAACAATCATTTTTTAAGAAGTTGGTCTCCATGAGAGATGACAATGTATAATGATTTTTGGCCATTTATCTAGGATGGACAATAGTATTTCTTTGCCTCACCTACCTCCATTTTGAAATACCCACTGAGCTTATTAGCAATGTAGGTTAGGCCTGTTTCAATGCTTTTATTTCTTGTTACTAGGAGTTATATGGTATCACTTACAGATTGTTATTTTAATAAGAAGTTTTAAAATTTTTATGTTATGACTATTATAATCTTTGATGACAATTTTGGTGAATAGATGGGATTGCCGAAAAGTTTAAGCCTGTAGACCTAATTTTTCGGAGGTCCCATGCCATGATCATACATATATACGCTTATATATGCCGTGATGCATATTCTAGCTTAGAAATAACAACTTTATTAAATCGATAAATTGATATATGATTCACTTATTGGATATATGTTAGATGGTTCGTTCAAAAAATAAAAATTTCAAAATATTATAAGCAATAAGACTTGCTAATTGTATAGTATATATTTTTAGACGTTCTCTTATTAACTCATAAATATATAACATTGCCAGTATAAAAGCAAAAATATAACCAAGCCAATTTAAAGCTTTGAATATACATATAGATGTAAGAAATAAAATTTATAGGTAAGAAAAAATTTCAAACCCAAAACACTACTATCAACATTCATTCAACAACTTTATCAACCTAGCTCCAGTTAGCACTCTCGAAATTTGAACATTTTATTCTTGCTCGCTAGTTGCAATTGAAAAATATCAAAAATTGCTATCACACATTTCACAAAATATTTCTCTCAAAGAAAATTGTTCTATAAAATTAACTATAAATAAAATGCTACCAAGTTCGAAGCTAATTAGGTCACCCTATTAAAGAATCTCTCTCTCCTCCCTCTCTCTCTCTCTCTCTCTCTCTATATATATATATATATAATAATAATAATAATATAATATAAATAGCTGCCTGTAATGGAATCCAAAGATGTGGCTGTCGATTTTTCTTTGGTATGGGAACGAGTTGGCGTCAGTCTACACCAAAAAAAATACGTAGAATTTCCATCATCAATTGAGATACTGTTCCAAAGTGGTTTCCAAGGGCGCTCTCGGTACTTGGAACCATTCAAATGGCCAATTAGATAAGATGGGGAGGACTTCGATGCCCCTTCTTTGAAGTGCGAGAAAGAGTAGAGCGTTGAGGACCCCATGGAATGCCTCAAGGGGGCAGTGTTTCTCACTGCAAGGAAAATAAAGTCCCAGGGTCCCACCTCTCAGAGTTGCTTATCGACTCTTATCTACCCTTCCATGATATGAATGCAATCCCAAAGTAGAGCACGAAACTAGAGACGATGTACAGGCAATTGGAGCTACAGGAATGGTCGCAAAAAAAGTTACATGTTGCACAGTGGGTGGTCTTGCCATCATTTGTGGGCACTGTTCCACTAGAATGTCATCTAACGTTGGGTTCAGCATCCCTCTCATGGTGCAACAAAGTAGATGAACGTTTAGCATTCCTATCTTCTATATAAGAACTTGGTTTTCAGAATAATGATATCACTCAATTTAAAATTTTATTCAAACTCTTTCGCAGGTCAAATTTGATTATAAATGGATCCAAGTGGAAATTATTGTGGACCATTTTCAATTGATCATGTAGCTTGGTCAAGCATTGAGTTTGTATCTTTACTTCAAATCCATTCCAATTGGTACAAGGAAGAAACCAAACCACATGAGAGCTCTCCCATGGCTGTCACTCAGACATTTCTTCCTGCCCAAAGCCATTCAAATAAGTGGTGTCTTTTCTTGGCAAAATGAGAGTCATAGACCATGGCAGCTTATGCCTTCATTGAGCAAATCTATTGTTCAATGCAGTGGACTTGGTTGTTGGAATGCCATGCAAGTTTTTCAAAATGGAACCTCCTCTGTTTGGAGGAGGGATTCAACCACTGGATTAACTGCACAATTTACGATTTACAAGAGCTATTAATTTAGAAAGCCACAGTACTGTTGGATGTTTGTTTAGATTTTAGGTAACGAATGATTTGTAATCGGCAACAAACAGACTTTATCTTGAAAGAGGTTTTAAGTGGAAGGATTCCTTGAAGAGAATTTATGTTTATTAAGCACCAAAAACTTCAAAAAATTTAAAATGTTGCATCGATTTCATGAGTGAAGTAGGCTATAATAGAATGAAAAGAAAATGTGGAGAAAATAGGATATACAAGAGGCAAGGTTTAAAGGCTCCTTACTAAAACTATTGCTGTCCATTACAACAGCTGCTAGTTATTTTAAACATAGTATTTTGAAATTTTAATATTTATACAGTAATCGTTATAATGGCTATTATAATATTATTATGACAAAACTAATAAATAATAGCAGAAAACTAACTATATTATTTTTTCTTGAAAAGAAGATATTATATTTTACACCAAACAGTCACTTTTGAAAGATAAATTTAATACATAAATTAAATTTAAATAAAACTAATATTTTAGTTTACAAAAGTATAAGTGAAAATGATGTTGCTATTTTTTTTCATCTGCTATTATATATGTATATATCATAATAGGTGACGGATGGAAGCTTTAATACTCTTATCTAAAATCTTGAAAGGAAAAAATATTAAAAATTGTTTTTTTAATAGAAAAGCTGGTAAAATATCCATTGACCACCCCAAAGTGAATAATGGTCATCATTGCCACCAGGACAAATGTCCTCTGAAAACTAACACCAGAATGCTAGGAAAAGATGCAAGCTACGGATTAAGCTTTACAATGGGTATCCTGCAGATGATTTCTGTGAGAAAAAAGCCATGGTTCACGTCAAGCTGGTACAATGAACACTGATGACCATTGAGGAACAATGAGTACGTACTGTTGCAACCTAAAACAAAAATTTCCTTAAAATCAACATTCAGCAGCATAATCCTGAGGCAAAGCTTGAAGCTACAATAGAGCTTTATAAATCTTGACCAGAGGTAATATTTTAGAGAAGCCTAATTCAGTTAAGAAGTGCAAAGTCTACACCAACCCCATCATGTTAATTAGCATCTTGTTTCTATCGTTGAAGGGGGGTGAGGTAGGAATTTTCACTATAAACTATTTTAGTGGTGCATAGCTCAGGAGTGTCATATTACCAATTCACAACTTGGTTACTTTCAAATCTTGCAACCCAAATAAAATTGGTGGGAGCCACCCAAAAATTAAGTAGAAGTGCATCTATATCTAGATATGTTGGACAAGCATAAAACAAATGCTGCAAAAATATGTTTGTTAAGTTAAAAAGTAGCTAAGATCCATGTATTTTAGCTCAGCTCATTGGTTATATTTTTTTTTCTTTTTGTTTTTTGAGTGAATGTGGAGGAAGTAACGTACTTCGCTCATTTTACTAATTAAAATGAAAAAATTCACAATGAATGAAAGAAGTAAGGAGGATTAGTTGGATCCCAAAGTCTCCAATGACGAAAAAGTTACAAAGCAATCCTCAAATTTGTCGCACGAATATTCAGCACTACCAGCTTTGCGGAGGAACCAAGCTAGATAAGAAATTCCAAATCTGCCGATGACCTTCGAACGCCTTTTTGGAGCAAAGATATTCCCAAAGGTGGAAGGTTTGAAGCATCTTCTGAAGAGTAATCATTGTTCATAATCTAGATGGTGAAGAGAGTTTATCTGAAAATGCAAATAAATAATAGCTACAAGTAGAAGCAATAGGCCAAAAAAAAAAAAAAAAAAGAGAGAGAGAGAGAGAGAGAACAGCAATAGGGAATACACCAACTAGGACAGGATGGAAGCCCATTGCTCTGAAGGATCACAGTAAGTTATTTTCTTCTATAACAATGATACCAGATGCTGATGTCCTTTTCATTTACATAATTCCCATGGTCATGGGACCCTCTAGCTACAAGAATATAAGCCACTAGTATTCTTGCTAGGCTCGTAAAGTTAGAAGAGCAAAAGAGGAGAGGCTAGCCGTTGGGAAATTCCCCTCACTTTTAAAATTTTGTCTTGGGGCGGCAAAGCCACTATATCCTTCCAAAGGAATAAGATTCAAAGGAGCAATCAAAAACTTCTTTTTATGAAACTGTTGGATGAGAGGAAGACCTCAAGAAAATTTGCATTGCCCACTATTGAAGAAGATAAGGGCCACCAATGAATTGCTGTCAAGTTGTAGACATGCATTTGATTTAGTGAATTCGGTTCAAATCTTGTTGTCCAAATAGACCAAGCTCGACAATAAATTGCTCCGACCAATATTTCATATGCGAACTGGTATTTTATATGGGAATTATGGCCCTAGAAACTTATATATGAATCAAATGATCAAAAATGGCTGCATGCATGCAAATCTTTATCCTTGGACCGAAACTAAGCTATAGTTTATTATTAATGAACTAATCTCTGATGAAACCTGACCCGGCTTGCCTCTTATGATTCTAGACAACTCGATTCCAAGGTAAACTAAACAATTTATCGAAAACTAGATCAACTACTACCAAAAACCTTAATCAATGGACAGAACCCAACCGGACCAAATCTAATTCGATCTAATTTTAACTTTATGCTCATGACTCGAGTTAGGTCGAAGCTTTTACGGGTGTCTAATTTATTTAACATCCGGTCGAAGAAATTGGCCCATACCTGATCCAACTTACGAAACTTCTTAACCCAAACATGGTCATGTCAGGTTAGTATTTGTGCTTTCCTCCATGAATATTCTTCACCAAATTAACAATTCAAATTTTATTTATGTGATCATGACGCATGGCAAAATCAAACGATGCTGCATGTGAATTATGATAAGGAAGACTCGGAAATAGACTTCGGAGATCGAACCCTGCTGGGGGCCCATTGGTGCAATCCCCAACATCTTCTTATCTCATGCTTTGATGGAGGAAACACACAAGATTTTTTTTTCTTTTTATCTTTCTATTTTCCTGTTCCTCTGTTTGTCCGGTCCAAAGGGGCAAAATAAAAAAAAAAAAGGTAGGGAAGTTGAGGCAAGGTAGTTTGCTAAGGGACAGACAAATGTGTGACCCCTCCCTTTCCTAAATGAACTGATGACATGAGAAAAAATTATTCCCCACACTGCATGCACCATGTCACCCATGTACTCAACCAATCACAGCCGGTCTTTTCTATGAGCCCCACTTATCAAGTAGGCATTTTGAAGCATTATTGCATGAACAAGCGGCTGTGATACATAGCATGCATGGTTGTGTGTTGCATGCAGTGCAGAAAATAATTTCTCTTCCATCAGGCATAGAGCAAGAGAATAATGGCCAATTTACTTTTACCATATGCAGCGAAGGATAGTAATTTTGGAATGCTAGAAGAGCTACTTTGAGACATAAACTCCTGAAGCCTCTCGACCAATGAGATACATTTTAAAGTTGACTTTTACAATACTTCATTATACTTATATAGATACATCTCTATTTCATTAATTAAAATTATTCCAAACAAAATGTGACATTTCACTAATCAATTTTTTCATCAAGATAAATCAATTATTTTTATTTTAGATATTTTGAATTCCTTACTGTTTAAAGTAATTAAAAATATCAATAAATTTACTTATATTTTATATAATGCAGTTTCATGTGTATTTAAGTATAGTAGTATATATTAAAGTAGAAAACTTATCAATAGTTATACATATGCTCTTACATGCCATCAAATTTTATATTTTAAATTTTTAAATATATTTTAATATAAATTGGTCACTTGATTTACCTGACAGTTAGGGCAAGGACCCAATGGCCCTGCCCCTTGGCCGTGTTGGCCCCCAATCCTTGCTTTACTCCCTATGGCTGGGACCATTCTGTTTGAATTTCTAACTATATATACATAGTAGTTTCATTCTTAAACTTGGAATTCAGAACAAAAAACTAATAAAGCACGTTACTGCAGTTGCTCAGCCATGCTTTTAGTCCCACAAGTGGGAAAAAAAAAAAAAGACCATGAAGGGATTGGTATGGTGGGGTTAAAACCACATTTGGTCCCGTTTTGGTTTAAGCTTTATGCGCTTTTACTGGGAGCCTTGAGAGGAGTGTTGAGCCCTGGCAGGACATTGACAGGAGGACAATGCTTTTTAAGCTGCAAAGAGTATGCTTGAAGGTAAGAGAGGCGCCGGCACGGGCTTTATTATTTGGGATCCATCTGTTAGGATCGTGACTGCAGGAGACAGTCAACTCTTCGATATATCGGCTCCAGATGTGGAGCTGTAGGCCGCGTGGGAGGTCTTCGTCATGCCCGATGTGTTTTACAAGTCAATTCTATTGTCCTAGAGGGGGACTCGACCACGATCATCAATTGGATTTGGGGGAGCCCTAGAGGTAATGGGTGTGTCCACCCTTTGCTCCGAGATATCTGGGCAATGGTGAGGGATGGAGAGGCCTTTCAGGCCAAGCATGTTTTCCATGAAGCTAATGGGGCTGCGGACTGAGTGGCTGCTTATGTAGCCAGTCACTTCGGTAGTACCCTATGGGCTGGAGATGAGAGCTGCCCCTGACACTCTGAGGTATTTTGTTTTTTGATTTTATTGGGTGCATCAGTACTCGTCAGGTATAATCTATCCGCTTTAGCAAAAAGAAAAACAAATCACATATCCCCATATTAAATTCAAAGAATCTTAGTAGGCACATGCATATGTGTGTATATTTTTATAAGATCCAAATTGATCCTCCATTACTAGAAGGACATTTAATTAGGACTTTGTTCTAGTCCTTAAAATGATGAACTCATGGTGCCTACATCCTATTGAAAAATAGAAGATTAGCACATGCAATCTACTTTGCATGCAACATCAAAACACTAACTTGAAATTGTATGAACAATCTATATAGTTTGACCTTTCCATTGAGCTATGATATACGCGCTTCGAGGTTTAGTATCTTTTTTTTCCTTAACACTATAGATGTGAGTAACCGCATGCTATATACTAAATAAATCTTTGATCTTATATAGGATCAAAAAATCTAAATAATACTTTTCAACTAGTTTTTTTTTTTGAATTATTACGAATGGTATCAAAACATACTTAGTCCATAGCTCATGTAGACTATGAGACGGTATAATATAGTTCCATTTTGGGCTGACCACGAGCTGATCGTAGTGTGTGTGGCTTAATTTGTAGTACTTATGGATTTGAATAGATTCAAACCCTTCGCCTAGCGAGAATGTCAGAGCTTAAACGAAAGAAATACGTAAGGACCCTTACTACCATATGTCTAGTCTCATATTGGCTATATGCTGCATATCTATTAAATATTTTTATAAGACCAAAAAATCTAAATAACATCTTCTAACTAGCTTTCTAAATAAGAACATGAGTTGCTACAATAAAAAGCCCATATTTTAAACCAATATTAAGGACAAGGTTTAGAATAAAACTTATTTGATGTTGTGAATAATGCAAAACAAAAAATTAGAAGAAGGTTAACAATCTGTATCGAAAAAGTTGATGTCACTTTTATGCAAAATATTAATATGGATTTGCTCCCATTTATCCCTCTATTTTTGCTCTAAATTTATTTCACCCATCTCACTAACCGTGATAAAACCAAGTCCAAAAGACTAAATAATGCTAATCCTGATAAAACTAATTAGGAATCCTGCATTATTAGCATTACAAAACCAAGAGAGAGAGAGGGAGAGAGAGAAGGGAAGGTGGGGGGTTTGGGGTGGGTCCCATGGGGTGGTGGGGTTGCTCGGGGAGTGATCCGAGGCGGCGCATGCAAACGGCTCCTCCCTCTGACCGACATCCCGACCGGGAGGCCTTACCCGCTACGCGACAAAATCTTTATTGAATCCGATGCGTTGCGGGCCCCGCTCCGACGCGCGTCAAGTCGCCATCCCCTGGACCCGGAAAGCGGACCCAGGTCTTGCGACTGCCTGCGTATGCCCTCTCCATTGCTGGGCCCACCACTGCCGCCATCCCTACAGTCCCCTGGGTCTCTTTTATCGAGGTCTCCGTTGTAGGCCCCATTGGGCGCGTGCGCCACCCCGGATCCACAACCGGGTCCGAACCCGAAATCTTTTTTCTCTTCTTAATTTTTTATAACAACGCAGGCCAGTTTGATTCTCTAATCAGATTTTTTTTTTTTTTTCCTTTCTCTCCTTCCTCTCCTCTCCTCTCTCTCTCTCCCAACCCTCCTCTTCTCCCTTATTCTCTCCCTTTCCTCCCTTCTGCTATTATTTCTTTCTACAGCTGCGCAGCACCTCGAAAAAAATGAGTTTATCAGAGAACTTCTCTCTTTTTTACATGGTTACCTGTTTCAAAAGTTCATGGACAATCAAACAGCCTTCGTAGGAGCTTTGCTTTTAATATGAAGTGGAAACAAGGTCTTGAATAAGTATTTATTCATGTCAGAAATCTTGAATAAGTAATCAGTGGGTTTGGTCCAACTTGGTTTTCTTCTTGGAATAACTTGGGCTTTTATTATTCCTTCTAAATCATGATTGAGCTGCGAAGAAAAACCAAAAAAAATGTGATGCTATACAGCAACATGATATTCATACAGTAGCATGATCTTCTTAGATCTTGTCTGGTGTTTGATGGAGTTTTTGAGGGTAATATTATGGATAGTGAAGTGTTGTCTGTTGGATCCTTAATCCAACGTTGGGCTTATATGTGAATAATTATGCATTGCAGACTGTCATATAAGGTTAAACCCATTTAAAAGTGATCTACTAAGGTATGGACTATTTAGGCTTTAATGTATCTGATAGGGTGTGGGCCTTTAATGTGTAGAGACTTAAGGGTTATTCTTATTTTCTATGATGGGCTGAAATAGGAATACCAAAAGGTAATCATAGGAATACCAAAGGTTATCTTAATGGTGGTATACCAAAGGTTATCTTAATGGTGGTATACCAAAGGTTATCTTAATGGTGGTATACCAAAGGTTATCTTAATGGTGGTATACCAAAGGTTATCTTAATGGTGGTATACTAAAGGTTATCTTAATGGGGGTTATGGTCCCTGGATCACACGTATGCATGATTCTATTCTGACATCCCATCATCAGATAGAGAACAGGGAGAAGCTAAAAAAAAAAAAAAGGGGATTCTCCATGAGAACGTGTTGATCTAGAAGAACAACCACACGACTCTACAGAGATAGGATTGTTATGGATTCAGGTACGCTTCCGCTTATCAATTATTGATTCTTGGTGATCCAACATGATGGTTCTTGGGATTTAGATGATGGTCTTCATCATTTTTTTTTTTTATGGATCTTGTGAGATTTCTAACAATTGGTATCAGAGCCCTTTCATGTTGAATCATTGAGGATCGAATATATTTTCGATCTATGATTATCTTTTGGTATTGTTTTTTCAAAAGAACAATTTTTGATGGTTTTTGGATCGCAAATTCTCGTGTTTTTGATCTCTAAAACCCCTCGGGATTCTTGTTTTGTTCTGCACGGGCCCTTGTGTTCCCGTGGGTGGGGTTATGAATGTGAAAATCTGAAAGGTTCCCGTGAAAATCTGTTCGTGCCGAACTCGAGTCGACTCCAGGTTACCCCGAGCCGACTCCGGTTCAGGCCGAGACCGCAGACCAAATTGTGGGAATTTTTGGTGCAATTTTTAAATTCAAATATTGGTAAAGTTATATGTATTTTGGGACAAATTAATTGAAGCAACATGTCGCCAAAGTGACCTCTCTTGCGGAAATTAATTTGTTTTGAAATATAAACGGTTGTGTGCATGTAACCTATGTAAATATTGACCGGCCCAAAGGAAGGTTGATATTTGACAAATTTATATGTGCACTTGTGGTAATAAACACGTGATAATAATTCGGTTTTCTATTACATGTGAACAATGAATCAGCCCAAAGGAAGATTTATTGTTTGACATGCTCTTATATCAGTGTTTAATTACTGCGCCAAGGTATCACTTACAAGTTAATATTGTTGTCCAAAGACGAAATATTAATAGAGTGACCGATACCTTGAGATGGGGTTTACCTTTATTTGAATTTATTTATTTATTTATTTTTATTTTTGTTTTGAGACTTATGTGAGCTTGTTTTGTTTGTTTGTTATTCTCTGTTCAGCTTTCACTCCTGCTAATATTACTGCTAGCATCAATTCTATTCCTATGCTGAATGGCACTAACTTCAAGTCTTGGCAAGAGAACCTCTTGATAGTTCTTGGAGTCATGGATATTGACCTTGCGTTAAGGGCTGATTCTCCACCATCTCTTACAGATAAGAGTACCTCTGATGACAAGAGGGAGAAAGAAAGGTGGGAGAGATCAAATCGCATGTGTATGATGATCATGAAGAAAGCCATTCCTGAAGCATTCAGGGGCACAATATCTGAAACAATTACTACGGCTAAGGAGTTCCTTGCAGACATTGAAAAGAGATTTGTCAAGAACGAAAAGGCTGAAATAGGTACGCTCTTGACAAGTCTAATTTCAATGAGGTATAAGGGGAAAGGCAATATCAGGGAGTACATCATGGAGATGTCTCATCTTGCTTCCAAGCTGAAAGCACTTAAGCTTGAACTCTCTGAGCACTTGCTGGTGCATCTGGTTTTGATATCCCTTCCGACACAGTTTAATCAGTTTAAGGTGAGCTACAACTGTCAGAAAGAGACTTGGTCTCTGAATGAGCTCATCTCACACTGTGTTCAGGAAGAGGAAAGGCTGAAGCAAGATAAGGTAGAAAGTGCTCACCTGGCCTCAACCTCTAAGGACAAGAACAAGGGACAGAAAAGAAAGAAGGGTAAGGAAGCTGCAGATACAGCATCTCAGAAGAAACAACAAAAGAAATCGGATCAGCCGGCAGGTACTAGTTGTTTCTTCTGTGGAGCTGAAGGGCATCAGAAGAAGCATTGCACCAACTATCACGCATGGCGTGCTAAGAAAGGTATGCTTCTTAATTTGGTTTGTTCTGAGGTTAATTTAACTTCGGTACCTAGACACACATGGTGGATAGATTCTGGTGCAACCACTCACATCAGTGTGTCTATGCAGGGTTGCCTGAGTTGCCGAGAGCCAAGTGATGGTGAAAGATACATCTATGTGGGCGATGGCAAGACAGTTCGAGTTGAGGCAATAGGGAAATTTAGATTATTGTTAAAGACTGGATTTTATTTGGATCTTAATGAAACTTTTGTTGTACCGTCTTTTAGACGGAATTTGATTTCTGTTTCTGTTTTGGACAAATTTGGTTATTCTTGTTCATTTGGAAATGGAAAATTCAGTTTGTTTCATGATTCAAAATTGGTTGGATCTGGTTCTTTGTCAAGCTACGATAATCTTTATTTAATTGATACAATTACCTCATTTAGTGAATCCCTGCAATTAAGTACACGAGGTATAAAGAGAAAATTAACCGATGAGAATTCAGCTGCGTTATGGCACAAGAGATTAGGTCATATCTCCAGAAGGAGAATAGAGAGACTTGTGTCAGATGACATTCTGGACCCCTTAGATTTTACAGATTTTGATGTTTGTGTTAACTGTATAAAGGGAAAACAAACCAATAAAAGGAGATTTGTAGCCAACAGGACTTTGGACGTCTTAGAACTTATACATACGGATATTTGTGGGCCATTCCCTACGATTGCTTGGAATGGTCAACAATATTTTATAACGTTCATAGACGATTTTTCTAGATATGGCTACATTTATCTCATTTACGAAAAGGCACAGTCGCTGGATATGTTCAAAAATTATAAGGCTGAAGTTGAGAACCAACTAAGCAAAAGGATTAAAAGCGTCAGATCTGACCGTGGTGGTGAGTACTATGGCAGATATGACGGTTCAGGTGAACAACGTCCAGGACCTTTTGCTAAGTTCCTAGAGGAATGCGGTATCGTCCCGCAGTACACTATGCCGGGTTCGCCCACTATGAATGGTGTTGCTGAAAGACGAAACAGGACGCTTAAAGACATGGTGAGGAGTATGATTTGTCATTCTACCTTACCAGATTCACTCTGGGGAGAAGCACTTAAGACTGCAGCATATATTCTTAACAGGGTTCCAACTAAAGCAACTGCCAAAACCCCTTATGAACTTTGGACAGGCAAGAAGCCTAGTTTAAAGCACTTGCACATTTGGGGATGTCCAGCTGAGGCAAGGCCTTATAGGCCTAATGAAAAGAAACTGGACTCAAGGACGGTGAGTTGCTATTTTATTGGATACTCTGAAAGATCCAGGGGGTACAAGTTTTATGATCCCACGACTAAGTCGATTTTCGAGTCAGGAAATGCCCGGTTCTTTGAGGATGTCGAGTTTGCGGGGGGAGATACAGTTAGGGACTTTGTCTTTGAAGAGGAATATATTGATATTCCCACAGATGCTATTGGCATTGTTCAGGATTCTATTCCTGACCTTGTTCAAGATGCAATAGATCAAGACAATGTCGGAGAACCCTCCATTCAAGAAATTGTTCCAGAAGAACAAACTCTACCACCTCAAGATCCTATGCCATTAAGGAGATCCACTAGAGAAAGGAGAAGTGCAGTGCCAGATGATTACATTGTATTTCTCCAAGAATATGAGGTAGATATTGGAGTGATGGAAGATGATCCGATCAACTTCCATCAAGCCATGGAGAGTTCTAACTCTCAAAAGTGGATAGATGCCATGAATGAGGAGATAAAGTCCATGAAGGACAATGACGTGTGGGAACTTGTCCCATTGCCTGAAGGTGCGAAACCCATTGGTTGCAAATGGATATTTAAGACCAAGAGGGATTCGAAAGGCGATGTGGAGAGGTTCAAGGCTCGTCTTGTCGCAAAAGGTTTTACACAGAAAAAAGGCATCGACTATAAAGAGACTTTCTCTCCAGTTTCTTCGAAAGACTCTTTTAGGATTATAATGGCATTAGTGGCGCATTTCAATCTTGAGTTACATCAGATGGATGTGAAGACAGCGTTTCTCAATGGTAATATTGATGAGACGATCTATATGGTGCAGCCAGAAAACTTTGTGTCAAGAGACCCAAAGAATATGGTCTGCAAACTTAAGAAATCCATCTATGGGCTCAAACAAGCATCTAGACAATGGTATTTCAAGTTTCATCAAGTGATCATCTTCTTTGGTTTTGAGATGAATTTGGTCGATGATTGCATATACCATAAGTTCTGTGGGAGTAAGTATATTTTTCTGGTTTTATATGTTGATGACATTTTGCTTGCCAGCAACGATATAGGCTTATTGCACGAAACCAAGAGATTTCTAGCTAAGAATTTTGAGATGAAAGATCTTGGTGACGCCTCTTTTGTATTAGGTATACAGATACACCGGGATCGCTCCCGAGGTATTCTAGGATTATCACAAAAGGGCTATATCGAAAGGGTTCTCAAGAGATATGGCATGCAGGATTGTAAACCAGGAGATACCCCTGTGGCTAAGGGAGATAAGTTTAGTCTCAATCAGTGCCCTAAGAATGATTTTGAGAAAAAGGAAATGCAGAAGATTCCTTATGCGTCAGCAATAGGAAGTCTGATGTATGCTCAGGTTTGTACGCGTCCGGATATTGCGTACGTTACTGGGATGTTAGGAAGGTATTTAAGCAATCCAGGAGTAGACCATTGGAAAGCAGCCAAACGAGTCATGCGGTACTTACAGAGAACAAAAGACTACATGCTCATGTATCGGAGGTCAGATCAGCTTGAGATCGTTGGGTATACTGACTCTGATTTTGCTGGATGCCAAGATAGTTTGAAATCTACATCGGGCTATATATATCTGCTAGCTGGAGGTGCTGTCTCCTGGAAGAGTGCTAAACAGTCTCTTATAGCCTCCTCTACCATGGCGGCAGAGTTCATAGCGTGTTATGAGGCGTCCAATCACGGAATATGGCTGCGGAATTTTGTCACGGGGCTGCACATAGTGGACGATATTGAAAGACCACTCAAGTTATTTTGTGACAATAAGTCAGCAGTGCTATATTCCAATAACAACAGGAGCTCGACGAAGTCGAAGCATATTGACATCAAGTTCCTAGTTGTCAAGGAAAGAGTTCAGAGTGGACAGTTGTCTATAGAGCACATCGGTACAAACTCCATGGTTGCAGATCCGCTTACTAAGGGATTGCCACCTAAAGTGTTTCATGAGCACACTGCTCGTATGGGTGTCATATCATTTCAGGATATTTGGTTTTAGTGAGAGTTTGTAATTATAGATGTTGCTCTAACAAAGACTTATTTTTCAGTCATTACAGTCTGTAAATATTTTCTGCAGAAATAAAGTTTTGGTTTATTCACACTCTGATTTTGGTATGGTTTGATCTCACTAAAGTTAAGACGGACCAGTTGGAAATAGGCATGTTAAGATCACATTACATGAAATTTCCATGCTACACAACCACATCATAATCCATGTCATTCAGTTGTATTGGCATACGTGACCATTGATGGGTCGAGTTACGACAGTTGTAACAAAGGCCGCTTTGATCCTATGTTGGTATGATTGATGGACCGGATTGGTTATAGATACATTTCGGTAATGACAGCAAAGTTGAGCTCGTACGGTTATTTTTACAATGCATAATTATAAGGTTACACATATAGTCCAAGTGGGAGATTGTTGGATCCTTAATCCAACGTTGGGCTTATATGTGAATAATTATGCATTGCAGACTGTCATATAAGGTTAAACCCATTTAAAAGTGATCTACTAAGGTATGGACTATTTAGGCTTTAATGTATCTGATAGGGTGTGGGCCTTTAATGTGTAGAGACTTAAGGGTTATTCTTATTTTCTATGATGGGCTGAAATAGGAATACCAAAAGGTAATCATAGGAATACCAAAGGTTATCTTAATGGTGGTATACCAAAGGTTATCTTAATGGTGGTATACCAAAGGTTATCTTAATGGTGGTATACCAAAGGTTATCTTAATGGTGGTATACCAAAGGTTATCTTAATGGTGGTATACTAAAGGTTATCTTAATGGGGGTTATGGTCCCTGGATCACACGTATGCATGATTCTATTCTGACATCCCATCATCAGATAGAGAACAGGGAGAAGCTAAAAAAAAAAAAAGGGGGATTCTCCATGAGAACGTGTTGATCTAGAAGAACAACCACACGACTCTACAGAGATAGGATTGTTATGGATTCAGGTACGCTTCCGCTTATCAATTATTGATTCTTGGTGATCCAACATGATGGTTCTTGGGATTTAGATGATGGTCTTCATCATTTTTTTTTTTTATGGATCTTGTGAGATTTCTAACATTGTCACCTAGTTGCAGGCTTACCTACCACCACTGCAAGTTATGAAAGATCTTGTTAGCTTTCATTTAACATTAGAACTTTGTACAGTGACCTAAAAGAGATCACTGTGCCTCTCGATCTTCTTTCCGCATAATACAGGGAAGGATGAAACTTTTTTTTTTTTTTTGAATGAATGAAATATGGAGGAAGTGAGTAACTTCCCCCATGCTTTATTGAGACAATATTACAAAGCAATTTACAGAGGAGAAGTGGGTGGTAAAAGGTTACATGGGGAATTACAAGAGTAGAGAAGACAGTCTACTAGAAATGGCCTTAGGCTGTCCATGGACTTAACAGAGCCAGGGCCGGCCCGAGCCCTAGGCGACTGAGGCGGTCGCCTAAGGCCCCGGGCCAAGGGAAGGCCTCCGGGAGCAGAAGCTGGCTACGAGTCTTCCCCCTTGATGGAAGGGAGGTGGAGGGTTTCCTGGCCTGCAGAGGGCAATCGGGGAAGTTGGGGACAGTAGTTTTGTTTTGGGTGGAGAGAGAGAGAGAGAGAGAGAGAGAGAGGAGGGATTTGGTTGGCTTCATACACACCTGAAGCCACTCTTATCTTTCATCCCTTCTCTTTTTTGGTTTTGGTCTTGGTTTTCCTTCCCTCACATTAGTCCTGATCCAGCTGGGCCATCAGGAAGAAAGATAGGGGGATTGGAGATGGACTTCTTGGAGGGTGGAGATTCTTTTAATTTTCTCCTCTCGGTTTCTTCTCCCCTCTTGGGTGGTAGAGAGAGAAAAGGAGGGAGGGGGTTGAATGGCTGCTGTGCCGTGATGTTGCAGTTGCAGCTTCGGTGCTCACTTGAAGGGGGAGATGGTCTTTAGCAAAAGAAAAGGAGGGTAGAGAAAGAGAAGGAGGGAGGGGGGGTTGAATGGCTGCTGTTCCGTGATGTTGCAGGGGCTGCTTGGGTACTCACTTGAAGGGAAGATGGTGGGATGGGACTTTTATTAATTAGATGGAGTGAATTTTCCATAATGACCCTACTTTCTCTTGGATAAATTTTTTGACCGTGAAGCGCCATGGGATGGCCTTTTTCCTATTCTGCTCTCGCTTCACATGGTAAACAGTATTGCCAAGAACAGTTCCATGGCCTTTTTTTTTTTTAAGTATTTTTTTTTAATATTTTCATTCAAGAATTATATTAAACTGAAGAGGCTTTTTGTCGACCTTTATTAGATTCATGCATTTTTGTTGAAATAGTGTACTTGACAGCAATCTATTTCCATAACATTTTTTTAAGTATTTTATATTTATTAAAAAAATTATTATTTAAAAAAAAGAGGCCCCATTTACTGAATTCGCCTTGGGCCCCCAGATGTATTGGGCCGCCCCTGAACAGAGCACAAGTGCCCCACAATGGGAAGGAGTATAGCACACTTACATTATTACATAGGGAATTACAAGAGTAGTGAAGGATGAAACTTTTCTTCATTTAACTCTCTAGACTAAGCAATTCATGCTCATAGCTTTAACTTCCACAAGAAGATCAGTTCTCCATATCACAAGCCCAATATTGGTTGCATAATGCTCGAACAAGCTTCTGGTGATGATATTATATAGCGAACGAAGATCTGATTTGCCTTCTTAGCAGATTGAATTAAAACTCATTTACATCTACAAAACAAAGTTTTACCTGCCACCTCCCAATGGGACAAAGGACAAAAGCCAATGTAAAAAACCACATGAACAAATGCAGAATGCCAAAAGCTGAAGTTAAATGGCATAGGAGTTCTAATCATTTACTCGACATGTCCTCTCCTTCTTGGTTTGGCTCTGTGTTAATGGCTCACACATCCAAATTGCTCCCACCATCTCAACCTTCATCTCATTACTCCAGATATCTTCATTTCTAAGCTCCTATAGCTCAAAATTTTTTGTAAGAATATGAAATGGTCATCTAGAGCTCAAGGCTGACCGACGACATTTTGCGAGAAAGATCAGGGAATCACACTTGATACTTGCACACCTTTCAACCTCCTCTTCGGCACGAGTTTGTTTGCTTTCTCTTTCCACTGTTCATTGCTTCCACCATGCGTCCCTTGTCCATGATACTTTGGTACATCAGTTAGTCAGACTTGCCATGATTTTTAGATCTAGTGGAAACAGACCATATAGTCATCAATACATGCTTCACTTCACTCTCTTGGGCATTTACTGTCACCAAGATGCCTCACCAATGGCGTCCTCCAGCAGCAGAAGTCTCTTTCTTTTAGCTCTTTCTTAGTTTATAAACGTATGGTACGTCTGCAAATCTTGGTGATCACATCACCACCTCCGATTGGCATCTGCAGATGTGGACAATGGACCTTGAGTTTGCACAACCTAATGGGCTGTCATGAACCGAAAACGACCGAGTTAGGTTCACTGAGTAAGATGCATTTTGATTTTTTTTTTTTTTGAAAGAAAAATTCAGTACTAAATTCAACATTCTACTGCATGTAATTTCAGTGCTAGTATGTGTCCAAATTATATGATTTTTGTACTATTTATTGGCTGCTTCATGGTGAAAAAGTACACCAAATGCTTGAGCCATACTAGCTAGTACAGCATTATCCAATTAGTTGGTCGACCGGATCGATTGCTGTACTTTCATGGTTTCTATTGGTAGAATCCAATAAGTTTTTATCTATTTGTTCTACATAAAAATTTTATTCTTGTTGAGCTCATCTTAGAAAACCTGCATTATCTATTAACAAATGTGCTGCCCCAGCCAAACTCTCCACCTGACAATGTCTTCCACCTGGATCGGCCTGTCAGGAGCTAGCTTTGAAGCCAAAAGGAGCGGTCGGGCCTTGCTTCGGACTCACAGAATGAGTAAAATAATACTAAAAAGTATCCATATAGTTAGACTATTCAGATGTCAGACCAAAATTAACATCTCATTGCTCTCTCTCTAGGGTAATTAGTAAAATAATCGTACAACAACAACAACTCTTGTTATCTTATATTTTTGTAACCAAGCAATCTTCCTTCCCCCCATGCTACTAATGGAGACCAAATAGGGTAGCATAAACAGCTCAATCCGACTCTGCCATGCTCAGAGAAAAGAGAGAACTCGGGGGCAGCTCAACCTACTTCACTAAGGTAATGAAGAAAGAAGTACAGAGAGAGGTACAGGTCTAGGGTTCCATTTAAACAGAATGTTCTGGTTCTTAAGGAGGAAGTAGGTTCCTTTGTGAAAGCCATGGCCGCAAAGGGCAGCCAGCTGCTTGGATTCTCCTGCCTTAGACCCAAAGGACAAGAGCAGCTCCTGTGGGTAGAACAGTTTACTCCACAGTCAGATGCTAAGAATTACCGATACCTATAACAAGTGTTTTTAGGAATTTGTAGGCATAGTATTAGATATTTGAATGACAACTTAATATAATGCGTGCATCCATAAATATAGCACTGATGTGTATGATATGGCCCTTGCTGAAGGTATGGACTTGAAAGTGACTTGGCCCATAACTGCATGGCCTTTGGACATCTTGGAGATTGAAGAAACTTCCCAAAGATTTGAGAAAAGGTTGGGATCGGTTTCTGATGGCATTTTCTTGGCAAATTTGGCACAAGAGGAACTCAAGAATATTTCTTAGGAAACCTTCTTCTTCTCCTTCTTCTATCTCAGTTCTCCAGAATTCCCTATACCACTTCACCATATTTATCATGACAGGCTTGCTAATCTTTTATCACCTTTGTTGAAAAAACATTCCCAAAGTTGTAAACAATCAATGTAGCATCCTCCTATTTTGTAAATTATTCTTGTATAGAATTTCTTTATTAATAAATTTGAGGGAAGTACCTCACTTCCGTCATTTTCCGTCAAAGAAAAAAAAAAGACTTGGGTCATAACCTGTTTCCTAAAGGACAATGCTACAAAGGACACTATAATAGAGGAAGAAAAACGCACTTCATCTCTCTTCTTCACCATTGTTCTCGCTCTTTTATTGGCAAACTGAAATGGTTCTCTCTCTCTTCTCTTCATGGTCACCTCGTCTCTCTTCCTGATTGTTCTCGCTCTTCCATTGGCAAATTGAAATGGCTCTCTCTCTCTCTCTCTCTCTCTCTCTCTCTCTCTCTCTCTCTCTTCATGGTCACCTCTTCTCTCTTCTTCACCATGTTCTCGCTCTTCCATTGGCAAATTGAAATGGCTCTCTCTCTCTCTCTCTCTCTCTCTCTCTCTCTCTCTCTCTCTTCATGGTCACATCTCCCAACAAATAAGCAAGAAATGGGAAATAAACAACAAATGAAATTGAAAGTCCTACAGCATTAAATGCTACGAGAACACAATATTTGAGAAAAAAAGGAATTACTGGCACAAAAAATGCAGAGAGTGGATTAAAAAGAAAAAGCTCATAGAAATACAGAAACATCCATATGGAATTATGCTAGAAGGGATTAAAGTGAAGCCCCCCAAGGAATTTTGTAGGACATATTAAAAGAATTTAGAAAAGAAAATATTATAAGACAGATGAGCTTTTCACACCTGCACTACGAAGAGGAAGAAAACTTCGTGAATGCCGAACTAACACAAACTATAATGGCTTTATTTTGGGATCATTATAGTCATTGCTGGTGCATAACCTAACAGGAAGTTGACAGAATCCAAGTATGCATAACAATTTTTCTCTTTTGCATCTGAACTTCCTATTCATATGTCCTTGATAATGGCAACAAAGCATACCCGAAAGCAATGGTTGTTTGACTTGTTGCTATGAAATATATTGCTACTAGCATCAAAGAGTATAACCAAAGCAAAAATTTGTTGCCTAACTTGCAATAATCAATAGAAAGAGATATGACAACAGTGGGACACTAACATTCAGCCTTCAATAAAACCGAACTACAGAAAACATAATGAAATCAGAAAAAAATCGATAGAGGCTAAGACCACTTCCATCTTTGCAAGGATAATAGTTACTTTATTCAGAGTCTAGAAGGTTGATGCAAGCCTAGAAGATTTTTCCTTCATATGCACGAAGATGGCCACCATCCAAGCTTATTGGCGAGGCAGCTCCAAAATTAAACCGATTCCAATATAACAAGTGATAGAGAGGTGATGAGTTCATCAATCTGCTTCTCGTGAGATGCTTATGGAAGTATAAAAACTAAACAAAATTGGAACCTCATTGCATTAACAACTGAACAAAATGACAAACTCATTATATTAGAACTTCTGATCTGCTTAAATTTTCAGCCGCTGTACGCAGTTGGTTGCTTCAAAAAAGGCACTACTAACAGAATGGTTGGGATGGGAGATGTGGTGATGATCTTATATTTAAGTTTATAGCTCCTTATATTCTTTTCTCAAACTTTCTTTTATGATGCTAACAAAAAAAGCTCAACAGTTAATATAAAAATGTCTTCAGGATTGTTTTGCAATAGAGAGTATCCTGGCTGACCTTATGGTTCAGGCTTTTAACTGCAGACTAAGTTGTTGTTGATGGGAATTCAAGTTGCATAATCTTCTCCCTAGTTGCATGAACGTAAGCTTCAGAACCAATAAAATGTGGAAGTTCTACTTCCAACTAGCCTTTTGTCATCCATGGTAAGCCCCTCTCTTGCCCAAATTGACTTGGGTTAGGAATTAGGTACCACCTTGAGTGAGTTCTAGGTTGAGAGATGATTGTTTATCATTCACAATTAAACTCCAACAAATAGTATCTTAGTTGATGAGACTATAAATAATAAATCACAGGCCACAGATTTAAGCCAGAATACTAGCTTTGTTGCCTCCAATTAAACATTCTTACATTTATTGCTATTTTCTGTCCTTAACTGCCTCATGAACTTTAACAGTCCACCACCAAATTTTCTTCCTTAGAGCTTTCTAATTCCAAGAATTTCTCTTCTTTTGATTCTGTTTACCATATTATCTGGCACAAGTTTTCAGCATGCATTCCCTTCTTCATCTAGTATACTCAAAAAAAGATATTGGAGCCCCATTTTCCCCTTGTAAAACCACCAATCATTCCTGGACATCTGAATGGGTTTTTTTTTCCTTTTCTCTTGCATACATGCAGAACTATTAGCCAATAAGTTTGTGTATGTCGCCCATGCGTTCAGAAGAATAGAAGATTCAAGTTACTCTATCTGTAACCAAGAGATCAAATGCAAGAAATTTTGTGAGTTTAGAAGAAGCAGTTCTGTTTTTATGACAGAATCCTTGAGTCTGTTTTTCATTTACATTAATTAATGAAACCGAGTTTTCTTTTACCTTTACCAAAGGAAATTATTCTTTGGGCTAGGCACTAGAGAAGGATATGCATCCCTTTCTTCACCAAAACATACACATATACAGATATGCACTGTAGTATTAATACATCGAATTAATATGATAATTCGTGAAATTTTGAACAAAAATGTACCACAAATGGTGGAAATCTGCCCCCTGGTTTTTATTCTTTTATTCTTTCAGCAAAGACTTTTGGTTTCATCATATTATAGTCATGGAAAGTTGATACAATGGAGAACTGCTAATCCAGTCAACCAAAAACCAAATAATTCGTACAGTGACCAAAAGAAGCCCAAACTTAATACGCCATTTTATTTCAGCAAAAGAAACAAGTTCAAACCACATACGGAGCCAACAAACAGACCCACAAATCCATACAAGTAGTGAGAGAACAAACATAAGAAGAACATATACGTGGGAAATTCTCAAATTATAATTACATTTCTGCCTTTGATGCCTTGACGTCTCCACCCTTGTTGGTCTCTTCTACAATGTTCACCACCCTCGGCTGCCTCTTCTTCTCCCCAGCCAGCTTGGGAACAGCCACCGTCAACACTCCATCCTCCAAGTGAGCTTTAATGGAGTCCATGTCCGCGCTCGCCGGAAGCCTGAACTGCCTCCAGAACTTGCCGGAGGTCCTCTC
Organism: Phoenix dactylifera; assembly: GCF_009389715.1. Lineage (NCBI taxonomy): Eukaryota > Viridiplantae > Streptophyta > Magnoliopsida > Arecales > Arecaceae > Phoenix > Phoenix dactylifera. Next base: position 169,326 of record NW_024068001.1, read on the forward strand.
GGCTCTATGCCATTTCTCACCCTCCACCTCCTCCCCGCCCTTCCTTTCTCCGGTGATCCTTAGCACCCGGTTCTCCTCTACCTCGATCTTGATATCCTCCCTCTTTACCCCTGCATGATGTCATGATGCCACCAATGCCAATGAGCAATCACTTGCAGTAATTTCCAAGATAAATTAAGGTAAAATTATCCAAGAAAAATGAGAAACGCTTCAATGTCCAACTAATGCACTGTTTAAAGCTCAACCATCTTATATCGATCATGTCTAACTCCACTAAGTTTCACATTCATACTTATGGCGAAGGTGATGATGATTCAGGATGGCTGGCCCGAAATATTTATGTTATGATGAGCGATGGAGTGGACTTTCGAATCAAGCATATTTTCAGAGAGATAAACAAAGTCGCGGACTAAGTGGTTTTATATACGGCCAACCAACCACTCCAGAGACATCTTATGGGATTGAAAAGAAGTATTTTCTAGAGCACCTTAAGATTTATTATTTTTTAATATTATCAAATATATTTTTACTAAAAAGATATGAATCATTTGTTTTAGTAAATAAATAAAAATAAAAAAATAATGATGATGATGAAAGTACCATAGTCATATATTTGCATTTTTGGATATTAATTTAGTAAGATCATTAAGGGAAACATGGATGCCATGCACAGTTGAGTTAATTAAGAGATTTGATAAGACACGGGGCATGTGGCATAGGAACCATGTACATGATACCTGGAACATCGAGAGAGATCACGTGAGCCTGGGGAGTCTCCTTCCAGTCGGCACGTGCGAGGGCGAGTTCGTCCACGGCCTTGGGCATGGTGAAGGGAGCCTGCTCCAGGATTCGGAAAGGATCATCGCTAGGCAACATCATGTCCCAAAGGCTCCGAGAGTAGGGCATCAGGCCCTTCGTTGGAAGAGCCACCAGGCCCAGAAGAAGAAGAAGAAGAAGAGCCGAGACCTTAGAAGCCCTCATTGGGAGATTTACAAACGTTATTAACAAAAAAGTTTGACAGAGAGAGAGAGAGAGCTGATGGAATGCCTGCGTTTGATGTTTGCTTTGTTCTTGGATTGAGAAGGGTTGGGGTTGATGGGGTTTTTTTTTTATAGGAGGAAGAGGAGGGATTTCTGGAGTTGTCTTCTGATTTCTGGAGGGTATGGGTTCTCTTCTGGGTGCTTCTGGTTGCTTCACACGTAAGGATTGTTCTAAAGACACGTGGCAGAAGCAGAGACAATCTCGTGAATGTTCTGGATAGGTCCATGATGGGGAGGAGGTGACATGTTTTCTTCAATCTGAGCCGTTCAAGAGTGTGATAGATGGTTTTGAATCTTTTGATCTCATCGTGCAGAATTTTTGATGAAATTTATTTGTTGTCAGCCGACATGACGGTGTCTCTGCGGTTGGAGTGCTGTCAGGTCCGGTCGGATCCGACACTGTAAAATTTAAAAATTAGGGTCTACATTTTTCATCCATAAAGAAATATTATGGTGAAGGGGAAGTAGTTGGAAGAAAATTTAGAATTTATTGAAGTGTGAAGGCCTTCCTGATTTAAATCAAAAAGATGAGTTGCCTTTCCTTTGAAAACAAAAAAATAAAAAAGAGAGGGTCCTGATTGCCGTCTCCAGGAAATTAGCAGCTTGATCAATGCCATTAACAACCACTGCAAGGCTAGTTCCTCCTTGGCTATTATAAGAATAGGATGGTAACTGTGAGGCCCAATAGTCCCACATCGGAAAGACTCGTTCCAGAGCCTGGGCATATGAGGCGGGTGACTTCAAATCCTACAGACGCATTTTGGGAGGAAAACAAAATCGAGGAGGATGAAGGACGCTTGCGTGAAGCCCCAGAACCGGACAATATCTGGCAGGAGAGCCCCGTATTTCCCCCTCATGTGGCCCCCACGTGGGCACTAGGTGCCTCACGTGCCTCGCAGAGGCGGGGGCGTGATATTAGTGCGAGGCCTAATAGTTCCACATCGGAAAGACTCGTTCCAGAGCCTGGGCATATGAGGCGGGTGACTCCAAATCCTGTAGACGCGTTTTGGGTGGAAAACAAAACCGGAAAGGGGTGAAGGACGCTTGCGTGAAGTCCCAGAACCGGACAATATCTGGCAGGAGAGCCCCGTGTTCCCCCCTCATGTGGCTCCCACGTGGGCACTAGGTGCCTCGCAGAGGCGGGGGCGTGACAGTAACCAAGGCATCGAGGCCGGTACGAACGGCGCCAGAACCATTGTCAACCAACGAGCGGTTGGTGTTTTATCATCCATGTTGCCCAGAGATGATCACCCAAGAGGGGGGTGAATTGGGTGTTTTAAAACTTTTTGACTAATTAAAAAATAAAACACGCAAATGTAAGAACTAAAGTAAAGATAGAGGGATGAGAACAGTCAATCGCAAACACAAGGTTTTATAGTGGTTCGGAGCTTCCACTGCTCCTACATCCACTCCCCAAAGCACCTTTGGGAATTTCCACTATAATCCAAGATTACAGTCCGGTAGTTTTGCGAGTGCACTACCGAACTCGTTGTTTTACACCGGGCTAACAACAAACCCTATAACCCCCAATTTCACCTAGGCTTGGGACGCCTTTCCCTTGTTCCAAGTCCCTTGACTGGAACAAGCACAATATTGAAAGAGTTTTACAAACGATTGGAAAGCTCTAAATAAGCAAATATAACAATGATAAACTATAAAATCCGGAAGAATCCTTTTGCCGTTGGAAGCGTGGGAAATGATGATTCTTCCGATGTGGATCGCGTAGGCTTGAGTGTGAGCTTTGAATGCCGAGCGGAAGAGAGTAGTTGAGCTTGAAATCAGTTGGAAAACTTGAAAGCACTCGATTTCTTCACTTGAATGCACTAACTCCCTTGAACCTCTTTTTCTTTCTTCTCTCTTGAATGATCTTGCTTTGGGTTGGTGAGAAGTTGTTGAGAAGCACTTAGGAGCTCCCTTTTATAGCCCAAAAAGCAAATATAGCCGTTAGAGATAAAGTAAAAGAGATTTGAAATTCAAACCAAACCTGCAAAAGTTGTCAGTCGCGTCCCAGGCGCTCCGGAGACGTCTCCGCTTCAACGCGAGACGTCTCGGCTGTATAAATTTACTTTTCACTTTGTTTGGGGTCGACTCGGCACTTTACGGGGACGACTCCGATGATGAACGGTTTGAATTCTTGTTTTTCTGTTTTTCTGAGAGGGTCGTCTCGGCGCTTTACAGGGACGTCTCGGCTTGTTTGCACTTTTTGCATGGGGACGACTCCGCTGCCTTGGGGACGACTCCGTCGTTATAACTCCGAAAAACATGTCTTCTGGAATTCTCTGAGAGAGTCGACTCCGCTCTTTCAGGGGACGTCTCCGCTGCCTTAACTCCGAAAAAGACATCCTCTGGAAAACCCTGAGAGAGCCGACTCCGCTACACTGGGGACGACTCGGAAACTCAGCTTTTTAACTTGCGGGGACGACTCCGCGTACTGTGGGGACGGCTCGCGCGTATCACTTGAAATCTGCCTTTCTGCCGCCACTGAGAGAGTCGACTCCGCTACTGAGAGAGTCGACTCCGACCCTGCGAGACGCCTCGCCAGGTGCCGGGGACGTCTCCTGTGCCAGTTCTTCCTGTTTGTGCCAGAGACGTCTCTGAGACTATCCGGAGACGTCTCGGCTATCCCTGATCTGTTTTCTTCATCTCAAAAATTCTTCAATAAATTCTTAAAAATTATGGGAACTTGCCTAGACATTTCTTAACAATATTCTTAATAAAACACATGAATTCCTCAATTAAATTGTTAAGATAAATGGAATTATACTCTAGTGTTTTGTATTCATCAAAATCCATTAGGGGGTCAACAATCCATTAGGCCAAACTTATCTTTTTCTGAAACCTCCCTTTAAATCTCCTTCATCTCCTACGAAAATTTCTCTCCACTTTCTCACCCTTCTTCCTCGCCTCTGGTTGTCATCGTGCTACCATGGTGAAGCATTGCGCCCAAAACCCCACTTTCCTCTCTTAAAACCCCTCTCTATTCCTCTATTTCTCCCGATCCGATTGTTGCCGCTTGTTTTCTGCTGAAACCCACTATCGTCGACCAAGATGCACCGCTTCTGCTCCTCGCCGATGAGCTCCCCTTCTCTCCTCATTCTTTATTCTTCCTTAGGTTAAGCTTCTATCCCTCGATTTGTGACCCGACTTCAGACTTGGTTTCCTCTTCAATCGGTATGTTCTCAAACAACCGCCACCCTCGGGCATTGCCACCGTCGTGGCTATCTGCTGCCCAGGAACCCCGGCAAGCTCACCATGCTATTGTCGAACCACCCTTCCTCCTTCCCTTCTCACATGAGGAGCCCCTATTTTGCCATCTAAGATTTTGCCCAAAAAATGAGAGAGAAAGAGAAAAAAAAATGAGGAAAACATCCATCCCCTAATATGGCCTTATCTCTTTAGATCGGATCCACAATCCGGCTAGATCTAGACTTTTTCCCTGATTGCCGGCCCGGACCACATAGACCGAGCTCGTAATCAGACTCAAACTCAGACCCAAATCGAGCTTCTCTCTTTTCACTTTAATCTCTTTGTTTCTCTCTCAATTGAAGGCTAATAGTGTTAATTATACTGATCAGAGCCTTCAACCCTAGAGAAGCATCGGGTCTAGGGATCGGTTTATGTGTTGGAACCTGCGACGGGTCTTTCCAGAATTTTTTTTTGGATTTGATTGAATTTGGACAGTAAATTTTCTTTACCTCTGCTGATTTTATTAGTGCGTGCCATATATTTTAAAATTGTAATTTACATTGCTTAGTTTTGAATTAATGATTTTAAAATTTTAATAATTTACTGTGTCATAAAGCTTATTACCTCTCTCTTAATTTTTCTTACAAATGCAGTAGAGTAGATAGCGTAATTTTTCTTACAAATGCAGTAGAGTAGATAGCGATGAGAAGCTCAGGATTTTAGACATTCTGCTTAGCTCTTTTCTGAAAGAATTTGCTTTGAACAAAATCTTATAATTAATAATTATAAGTTTTTTAAAAATAAATGTATTAAATTATTTATTTCTACCATCGTCTAAGTTTGAAATGATGTGTATGAATCAAAAGACAATCCTTATATATTCTACAATCGTTTGTCGCATGCTCAGCTCTGGCCATTGGATCAAGACACGGCGGCTATGATATAATTCCTATACTCTAGGGCAAGGATGATGAACCCACCTTGCATGAAGGCAAGGTGGGGATCTTCAAAATGGGCTTGACACTTGGGATGTGCTTTCAAGCATCGGCCTCAATTAAGATGATGAGATTCATCAGTTCAACCAGACACCAGCTTTTGGCGATATACAATTTGATTTTTTCGCCTTGGCCTGATAGCCCTATCCCTAAGACAGCTTATCCTGGTAACGTGACCTAGCTACCGGGATATATGATGAGATTAAATACCATTTCAGATGGGGTAAACTCGGAGAAGCATCAACCGTCTGCAATCACCTTGCCTGGTTAGAAAATCTTCATCCAAAAGCACATGATTATTGATTATAACTTTGAATTTTTTCATTAAATCAATTCTTGTGTAAAGTCAAATGAATTCTAAGTCAACAGCTACCTGTTTATTTTACTCCTACGATTGCTTACAGTGATTCCACGCAAGAGATCATCAACCACTCTTCCTTTGTGCAAATCGCAAAATGTAGAATGGATCTCAATCATATACATATGGGTACTTTCAGAATAGGGCTGCAAATGGGTCAAATCAATCCATAACCCAATCCGACCCATACAAGATCCAACCCATACAAGACCCGATTCGAATTTTAGGACCCACAAAATCGGATTCTAAATTTGGACTCATTCTATTTTTCAGATCGAATCGGATCCACCCAATCTCAACCCGACCCAAACCAAACCCATTTCTTATCTTAATATTATTTATTATTATATAATAAAATTTTGAATATAAAAATATATAAATCTGGATTCGAATTCAAATCGGTAGGCATAAATCCGACCCACCTAAATTTTCAACCGAATCGGATCGAAATTCCAAATTAAGACCCGAGAGACGGATTGGCGTCACTCGAAACCCGACCGGACCTATTTGTAGCCCAGCAGTGGAGAACACCTATGAAGGTCCTCATCCCACCTATCCCACTTCACCTAATTAAACTACTAATAGGACCACTTAAGTTCTTATTTAATCCTATGCTCTTTACTCATATTCGTTATTGCAACAACGTTTGGAACCTCCCCTAGAAGAAACGTTCGCTGCAAAGAAATTCGCCATTGCAACAACGTTTGGCACCTCCCCTAGTAGAAACGTTCGTTGCTGGCCAAAAGGTGACGGAAAACAAAAGTGATTCCTCGTTTCCACACATTACGACGGTCAGTCTCCCATACATTCAGCCAAGGGAATGACCATCCTAAATACATGCACAAGATACCGTTTAATATTTTTCATCTTCACAGTATCAAACATATTGTTGACACTCAGCAGAACATGAACCAAAAGAAGTCGCTGACGAGCTCGGTTCAGAGCTCAACCTTCTTGGCCTCAGTGGCTCCTCCTAGCTTCTCCTTCTCTGCTTCGCCACCGGCAATGCTCACCACCCTGGGGCCCTTGATCTGGTCCGGCGCCAGCTTCGGCAGCGTCACGGTCAGCACGCCGTCCTCTAGCTTCGCCGACACCTTGTCGACATCGGCGTTCTCCGGCAACCGGAATTGCCTCCAGAACTTGCCGTAGGAGCGCTCCACGTAGTGCCATTGCTCCCCCTTCTTCTCCTCCTCTTTCTTTCTCTCGCCACTCACCCTCAGAACCCGGTTCTCCACCACCTCTATCTTTAACTCCTCCCTCTTCAACCCTGCATTCATTTAATTGCAATAAAATGATCACCATTAGAATCCACCGTCTGGAAATTAAATTCCTCATATTTTCTGTTTTTGTTTTTCCAACGCCCAAGAAGCTGAAAAGGTGAACGTTTTAGGCTGATCAATAGGTACAGTGAAACCTTTTGTATTTTCAAATTATTTATAAGATGTTTACGACTTTTGGTAACAAAGATTTATTCCTTTCAAACAACAAAACTCAAATATTTATTTAAATACTATTGTCAAGTGATATTCACTAATTCACTTTACATCAAAAAAAAAAAAAAAAAACTGAGAGAAACAAAATCACAAAAACGCCTTAATTTATAGAGTTCTCCGACATATCAATCTCTAAAAAATTTTAAATTCATAAAATAACCCCCACAGCTTCCTTTCCTATCTCCCTTCCCTTTTTTTCCCTTCTTCTTTTTTTTTCTTTTTTTTTTTGCTCCACAAGTTTGAGACCACCATCTATATCTCTTATATATATAAAAAAAAAATACTTAAAATTACAATTGCAAGCAAATGGACCGATTTCTAAAGGTCTATTCTGAAATTTCAAAGTAAGCTAGGGGGTGAACGGAAAAAGAATAACCCCAAACTGGCACATCATATGATCAGGTGGACCTCCGTCTTACCGGGGACGTCGATCATGATTTGATGGGCGTCGGAGGTCTCCTTCCAGTCGACCCGGGCGTGGGAGACAGCCGCCACGTCATCCCGGTCCAGAACAAAAGGCACGTGCTCCAGCATTCGGAACGGGTCCGGGAACCGCTCCAACAGCGGGTTCCCGCCCCGGTCCAAGAACGGCAGCAGCGAACCGCCCGCCGGCGAAGCGACGGCGAGCAATAGAGCCACACCAACGGCGAACACAACGGAGAATCTCATCGCCATCCGAACGCTGTGACGGAAACTGCGAACTCGCGTCGACTGTGAGAGAGAAGGAATGAGGTGACGAGCCATTTAAAGAAGAAGCTGGCGGGACACGTGGCGGTCTAGTGGGTTCCCGGGAGGGCGAGAAGGTTCGAGCTCGTTACAGAGAGAGAGAGTGCCGGAGGCTTCGAGAGGGTTCGATTGGGCAAAAGTTGGCTCACCGCATATTTGATGTTACTTGCGAGTGGGGTTAAACCTCGGATAAGAATAAACGATCTCGCGAGCTACAAGACACCGTAAATTTGGACTGCAACGTGCAAATCTAATTAAAATAAATAAATAAATAAATGATGCAATCCTCATGACCTCTTGTTTCCTCAGACTGAAAATTCTATTAAATTTGAATTTATGAATTACATCAGTGTATAACTGGTAAAATCATAGAATTATAAGCTAAATAGACTGAACTATTCGTACTTATAAATATAAGCCTAGTTCAGTATGTAATTTTATGGTTTTATTAGTTGTACTGGCTTAATTCATGAATTTAATAGAATTTTCAGTCCAATCATCTAAACAGACCTTGAATCATCTTTCTAATCTAGGCTTAGCCTACAAGTTTAAATAATTAGGTTGGGCCCAATCCCAATACCCATAACACGACCGCATACTCCATAAGAAAAAAAATCTTAGAGAATATATATATATATAAGGCCTAAAAATTTATTACAAGCTCAATAACATCGAACAATAACGATCTCAATTCATAATAAATAATAAAATTGGTATAATTACAAAATTTAATCATTCAGTTAGTTTCAGTGATCCTCTATCTATTTATCCTTTCACCCGTGATTCTAACCATAAACAAGTACCATGCATCCTACAACTCTGGAAAAAAAAAAGGGTAATATGAGCTTTACAGACCAGTAATAATATAAGTTTGAAAATCGTAAAAAATCGTTACATATATTAGGAAATCACAAACCGACTATCAATAGTACTGAAATAAATAGTATACATATGTACATCAAATATCAATAGAAATCTAACCTAAGAGTGATAAATCACACGACATCTCATAAATGTGCAATAGTGTTTTCTTACAACTTTTCATTATATTCATTTTTAACTCGATCTAGATCCAAGATTAGTTAGTTTTTTGACTTTGGGCCAAATTTAGGTAACATTTTCTACCCATGATGGAGCAGTCAATAGGTGTCACATCTCTGGCCCATAACAGGGCAATCGATAATGCCACATTTTCAGCCTATGATAGGGTAATCAATGATAACAAGATCAGCCTAGAGTCCTTATTCATTCAATCAAGTTTACATCCACAAATTGATTCTTTTTATTTCTCATTTTAGACTAACTACAATCATGTTTCTCACCCATAACAGAGCAATCAATATAATATGGTTAGTCCAGAGCACCATATCTTTTAGTCCAATTATGCAAATATCAGTTATACTCATATATTCATCCATCATACTATCAATCACAAACATACATGATCAAAATATAATTTAATATAGAAACCATCATAAAAGAATAATTCCTTATCTTAATCATTAGCATATCATACATATATGTATACAAAATATCTATAATCATACAAACAGATGTACAAGGATTCTTACATCTAAGCCAACAAGCCGGATAGACCAGTCACCTATCCACACTGCAATCTATGAATCAGGGTATGCAGAACCCTGCTCAACGTCGATTTTCCTCCTGCAGAACCAAATTGACATAAATATATCATCCGAAGTAACCGACAACCCAAAACCTTCTATTACTCCACTACTAAAGGATTCACTTTTATGTAGTAACTCGAAACTATCCACCAGTCCCTTCCACTCAAACTTTTCTGAATCAACTAGAGAGAGAAAACACAAAGATAGAGAGAGAAAAGAGAAAGAAGGAAGAGAGAGAAATAAGGAGAGAGAGAAAAGCAAGAGAAAGAGACCCAGCCACCTCCCATGATGGCGACTCCCGGCAACAGCAGCAGCAACAACCTCGGCGACAGCAATGGCCACGACCTTTGGCAGCAATGGCCTATCGGACAGGAAGAAGAAAAATAGGAGAAAAACCTTTCTTCTTGAAATCCGGTGATTAGCTGGCTTCAATCGGCCGACTACGGTAGTCTAGGGACTAAAAGAGGGAGGAGAATAAGATCTAGAGTTCGTTACCTAAACTACGATAGCTTGATGAAAATCCCCAATGGAAAACCAAAAGTAATCTCAACAAAAATAGACTCAAATCAGCGGGAACTTGGGTGATCAACAATCAGGCTCGAAGGAGGGATGATGTTTGCTTAACTAGATATGGAGGCTAGGGTTTTCTAGCCTCCGATGGAGTCGAAGAGGAGCTGGAGTCGGTCTCCTCTTCCGACAAATAGGGGAAGCTTGTTACTTTTTTTTTTGTGGGTCTGATCTCTCTTTAAAATTCATGCTGGGCCATAGGCTGGTTAATGGACTGGGCCCTCACACCAAGTCGAGATCAATTTGAGTTACAAGTTAACTCAATCCATTTACAACCCTAACCTTAACTAAGATCTCAATATGTACTAGTATACACTTACCAATGAAACAGTTGTGAAATCTCAATCCTTATACACTTCAGCAAGAGTGGAACAAGTTTAGATCATGTCGTGCTCTATATAATGTGAATCATTTGACATATGAGCCTGACTCAAAGGCTCATGCTAGGAGAACTACACATATTTACTGTGTTTCTTCCATGCTTGGCCATCAAGTTTTCTTCTGAAGTCATTTATTCCAAAGATCATTTTCATCACTCAAGACTTGCAAACAATCCATATATTATACTGCAAACCATAGTTTTCGGCACCCTTTCAACGTTATATCGCAAATATTCTCAACTTTCTTCACTGAATAAAATAACCAAGCACATTATCATATCATAAGCATCATCTACTTAGTTTTAGCAACATCAATAATATGTTTCAAGATATGAGATTGCAAATTAGCCAGGCTAGAGCTAGGTTTGTTTAAAATTTTTACAAGGATCAGCTTTACAATGGAGCACAAATGATTTAATATTTAGCCTAAGGACTAGCCCATTTGCATGATGAAGAGAAAGCACCAGAGCTGCACAAATGCAAAGCAACAAGATGTGAATCAAACCCATGCCCTGATATTACTTGAGTCCATCTATTCCTTAACAAATGGCCCTCGAGATAAAAAATACTAGGAGAAGGTTGGATATTTGTGACACACAAGAACAAATCATATTGCTACATATCACCATTAATCAATCCCCTAAAGGGCCCTCAAGAAAAATAGCAGTAGTTTTGGTATTTGTGGCACGCAAGTACAGATCATATGACCTCATAGCACCATTAATCAAGCCTCTAGTGTTAGGGAAAAGTTATGCATCATATACCAGGCAAATTTTATGGTCTGTATCATATCGATCTAGGTCTTGCTCAGGTTTAGAAAGACTCTTCAATTTCCAAATAGATTACATGATGAGCTCACATTAAGTTTGGAATGAGCACAGATTTAATAGACTATATCCAGAGAAAATGTTTTATGAGTCCATTTTGCCCAGCAAATAGCAGTCCAAATCAAATCTAGATGGGGTTCGGGTCTATGACTCCTAATGATATCTTATACAGCTTATTAGAATAAACTGTTTTTTTCACTAATAAAAACACAAACCATGTTTATTTCTTACAAAGACTTTAAAATACACATTATTTTTTTTTTTTTGAGGGAAAAAGACATTATTTCTTCGTGTGCTGCGCTTAAAAGAAGAAGACCAGCCATAACTCATTATAATATAATCGATCCATGAATTATCCATGCAAAGTACTTGGAAAACATCTTCAAATACTTGAGCACAAAATCTCCTCTGTTTGAAACAGGGGTAGAACACTTGCAAGAAGTGAATAATCTATTCTCTTAATGTCCCAACATTATATATATATATATATATATATATAGGTAAATCAGATTCATTAAGATAATCTAGAATAAATATTATCCATGGGAATCAGAAAATAAAATATTCAAAAACTCAAAAAGGAATATTGGTCGTAATCATCCACGAGGTGGATCCAGTGTGATTAGCTATATATGTCACCATCCAATTTGCAGTTCTGTTAGCCTCTCTATAAGCATCAACATTATATGTCTCAAATTGTTGTTTCTTGACTTTATTACTCAGAAGGAAACCTCTTTTTATCTTTTTCTTTTTTTTAAGAAAGAAGAGAGGTATAATGCCTCGGCCAACTTGCTACTTCATCAGGTTCCCAAACAGTAATCTAAGACTCGCTTCAATAGACAATACTAGAACTCCTCTATGGATTGAAACCTTCCACATCTCTCTCTCTCTCTCTCTCTCTCACACACACACACACACACACACACACACACACACACACACACCATCTAATTGTTTTGATTACTCCTTGTGCCCTCCCCCTCTCAAAATACAAAGATTCATCCCCTCATGGCAGTAATTCCCATGACTTGTTGATCTAGATGTTTGAGTGAAAACTCATGCAATCTAGATATGATGCAAGCTGTAATCAAAGCATACTCATTGTTCAATTCTAGCTAGACATAAAGTACCATATGAAGTCTGGCCATAAAAAGAGCTTTTGATTTGTTGGAACCATATTTTGGTTAAGAGTGCTAGCTGCCATGTTTTCCCAATGATCTTCCTGCAAAGATTTGGTTTTTGGTGTAACATATGAGTGGCTGAAGCTTAGATGGCCTTTGAAATTAAGTCTTGATGATGTATGCTTGCTTCTTCTTTGTTATCACAACTTTTCTTAATGTTAAAAGACAAGCTAGTTTGGGAAATAGTAGGTACTCAGCCTAAAATGATGTTGTTGCAAGGAAGTTTTGGGGGAGACAAAGTGTTGTCAATTTACAGAAATTTCTAAAATCTGCATACACAGTATGTCAAGCGATCCAGCCTGAATAATATAGAATTCCTGATGCATGATATTGATGCAGATATGCTTGTGGACATTATTATTGGAAGATCTTCGATCGATTCTGCTGTAAATTTTAGATACCCTCAAATCTAACGTACTATATTTGCATTGCCTCATGCATTAACCAATCTATTTGACTCTTTATAATTAAAAAAAATACTTCAAAATATTTTTTATTCAATTTCAATATGCCTTTTCACTACTATGAGTTTATCTAAGTTAATATCTTAACAATTCTTGTTAGGACCTAAGTGGACACTTCAACAATTGAGTTTTGGGGTTCGGCCCTTTTAAGTAATGAATGATATCGACGGCAACAGGAGAAACATGGAGGATTTTATATGCAATTATAATTGCAACAAAGAATGCATATAAAGAAGGAAAAAGTGGGGGGTAAAACGCGCGCGGCATAAATTTATGCAAGCAAAATTATCACATAAAACAAATTTGGACCCGACACTAGCATGAAGCCAACTCAAATGCCAGACTCAGGATATTATTCTTTCTAGCCCGGGATTTTGGCTTCCAGTGTCAAAAGCATCGTCCCAACACTCTGGTTGCACCATAAATTTGGGCTTATCAACTCGGTCGGCAATTTTGGGAATGAGAGAGAGAGAGAGAGAGAGAGAGAGAGAGAGAGAGGAGCATGGGATTGGCAAGGCTGACACATCTCCTGCCCTAATCTAAAGACATCTCGATCATGATAGTGCATATGTGAGCCAATCATGAGTTTGCGTCCAAGTACGCTTGGACGTTTGGCAAGAGCTGTATCCCTCCGCGGATCGTCATTGAGCGAGCTTAAAGACAGACAGCTGAGATTATTCAGTCGCATTAGTCGGATGGATCCTTGATAGCTCAGGACACATGGGGCTCCTCCTTTGCTCTTAGAGCGCGCCACATAGTGATTTTTATCTGGGAGCCCCCATCCTCGAGTTTCCTCAAGATTAATTTCGACGGATGTGTACTGAATGGCGGAAGCAGAGGAGAAGCAGGCTTCATCGTCAGAGATCCGAATTCCAGGATGATTGCGGCTGGCGGCTGCCAGATCTTTGACATATCGATCCCGGAGGCAGAGTTGAGGGCAATTTGGCATGGCTTGAGGTATGCCCGACATTGCTTGCCTGCATGCGCTATAATGCTGAAGGGCGACTCGGCGACAATTATTAGCTAGATCCAGCAGAATGTGAGTGGTGTCGGCGATAGCCACCCGCTACTCAGAGACATACAGGCTATGGAATGTAGGGGGTTGACCGTTCAGGCTAAGCATGTGTACCGAGAGGCCAATGAGACAGCAGACTGGATAGCTTCTTATATGACTAACTATTCTGAAGAGATCCTCTGGTTGAGGGAGGAGGACCTACGCGGAGCACTCCAAAATCTATTATACATCCGTTTCAGCAAAAATAAAAAAAACAGCTTATGAGAAGGAGACAAGGTGCTTCGCATGGTGCACAGCCACATGGTGCAAATAGCGTCGAGTATAATTATTGGACTCTCATTGCTCAAAAGAGCTTAATGCAAGTTTCTAATGCTCACCAACAAAATATAGTTTTCTGCTCGGATAGCCAGATTGGGTGTTGTTTTAATGCACAAACACCAGCTATTTAGATGAGGGGTGGCTTTGGCTGTGCAAACATGTTGCACAAAAGGTAGCATGCCGAGAAAGCAGGCTTTGCATTGGCAATAGATAGACAGCTCCAAGGACAGTTTAACACGGCTGTGTTCCACAGATACGAGTACAGTTGCTTCTGCTTTGGTGATTCCCACTGAATTTGAGATGTTACTATCATTCGACAGTAATATGAGAAAAATAATGGTAACTTGATGACATGGGCTGAGACCAACGAACATATTCAGATTCAGCCACGATTTCTTTCTTGTTTACTTCTCTATCACCCATTACCTCTCTTTGCTCAGTTTGGACTTGTTTTCAGATGATATCCGTTTTCACTTCAGCTTCTCAGATCGCTACCTAGTTTAGCTTCTCAAATCCCAACCTAGAGCTTCTCCCTTGGGCTCACAAAATTAAATTAAATCCCAATTCTTGCTGCGAGGACAGGTGAAGATAACAGAACAAGAGCAGGAATGGATAATATCAGGGGAGAGGGAGCTGAGGCAGTGGTGCTGATGATGCTGAGTGTTTGGTTGGAGGCCTTCAGCAGTTCCCATGAAATGGTATAATGCATAAGCTTTATTTGTGCACAATATTATGTATTCAGCCTCTGCAACCACAACCATACATAAAATGGCAATTGTTCGCAGCCTAGCAGCGGTGTACGAAGGAATAAAAGGCGGCGGACACATTAGGTTTCATAGATTTGAACACACAAAAGTTGAAGTAAACCAGTAATATGAGTCTCTGGTTGGAATTATGAAAGCTGGTTCACATGGAATCCTCCGACAAGGATCATGTCCCTTCAAACTATAATAAGAAGATGACGAAGTGATAAAGGCTAGAGGTCCCGGATTGCATTTCTTCACCCAAACCTCCACCTGCAAAAAATTAAGAATCTCAAGTAACAAAAAGGAAAAAGAAAATTGAACTCCTTTAAAGCATCAGAATGACGAAATACTGAAGAATCACAGACCAAAAGGATGTGGAGCAAGTACATTTAACTTCGTAATACAAGGCATAAGAAGAAGGGTTAGTTTTCTAGAAATTTCCAATAAATAACATTTAAAGCCAAATCGATATCGCTTTTATTTCTTATTTTCTAATTTTAAGATAAAACTACAAAAACCGAGATGAAAAACATGTTTGGTATTATTATTATTATTATTATTATTATTATTATTTTATTTGTCATTATTTATAGAAAAATTAAAGTAAGAAATTTTTTACTTTCAATATTTCAAAAATAAAAACTCATGTTTTACCACACCACCATCACCTCACCACCGCTACATTGTCGCCACCTTTGCCACATTGTCGGCACCATCACCACTGTGATTAACAATGTTATTGTTGCCTCCAACACACCACCACTGCCATTATCGTCGCCTCTACCACGTTGTTGGTGTCCCCCCCCAACCACCACCACCACCACCGTCATTGTCAGCGCCACTACCACCACCATCACCTCTACCACACCATCACTACCTTCGTCATACTGCCACCAACTCTGCTGCCAACACCACCAACATTTCCAATACCTTCATTGTTATTACCACTACTTCCGCCACCATCACGATGTTTGGTAATTGACTATACAAAACATGTTTATATTTTATTAAGAAAAGAAAAAAAACAGCAACAAAATTTCTATTTTTTAATTTTGAAAATAGAAAAAAAAATGAAAGTAATGCCAAGCAGCATCTTAAGTAACCTCTTAACTTTAGATAGCAAGGATATGCATAGAAGTGACTCAGAGGCCTAATAATATCAAGGTGATATGCAAATAGTAGCTCTGCATAATGTAGGTTCTGCATAATGTAGGTTTTCTGAGTAGTACAAAGATTGGTTGGGCAAAAATGAGGCTCCCTTTATTGCGGAGATGTATAGCACTCTTCCAGAGGCACCTAACAATCTTGACACCAAACATTAAAATACTGAACTGTTGATGGTGGATTTTGATATTTCGCAAAGATTTTCTTTAAGAAGGCACGATTAACATTAATAAGCACTATTTCATGAATTGACATCTTACCTGCAAAGTAATAAGGCTGGGAGCTCGATCAGAGTAAGGTTTTAAATGTAACATGATAACCAAGGCTTGGCATTGAAACAAAGCCAATAGGGACAAGCCACTAATAAAACATAATAAAGAAACTGACAGACTACTATGCGAAAAATCTTTACTTTCCTTCAACTCCTTAAAGGGATTTCAGAGCTGAGAAGAATATTTTCAAGGGATTTACAGATCTGGATCTATCAATGGATGAAGAGTTGTATCAAAATTTGGAAGTAAATTGTATACTGTTAAGTCCTTGAAAACATCAAAAATCTTAGGGAGGGTTTATGGAAATTATCTCCCTGGTGCACAGATGAAGTCATTTGATCCCATCATTCTTCTTAAATACGTGGTCTTCCATGTAAGGGCAAGCATATTAGATTTTGGGTCCTTAACTCTGTTCAGACAATGACTACTAACTCTTCTTTCCCTATCTATTGTCTGCAATAGATTGTCTAAATACGAACTTGTTAGTATTGGAGAAATTAGCCCACTCACGTCAACCTCTTACATTGGACTATTGTGGATCTATCAACTATTAGGATAAATCCAGCAATAGTGCCAAAAAGACAACGAGTCACCACTTTCTTCATTGTAAGGTTGGACATTATTTGGTGTCACTTTTATTATCTTAAAGGTGTTTAGTAGTTTTACAAGAACTCTTGCAGACATTTAGCACAGGAAGAGACAATATCAGATAAATTAAAAAGCATATCTAAAGAACAGAAAATAGAGGTTTATTTGATAAAACTGTACTTACAGTTAAGCAATCTATTTGTTCTACATACATATAAAGAGGCAAAAAAATTGCATATGCCAGCAAGTCGATTCATGAGTTATAGTTGAACCTGGTTTCTTTCTCTTAGGCCTATAAATAGGTCACCAGAAGAAGGCAAGCTAGAACTTGACTTTGATGGGAGGTCCCATAGAAATCCATGTTCCTTGCAACATGGATATGTAACTGGAAACGTTCTCCTAGTATTCTAAGTCATTTATTCCACTTCAGAAAAGTGCAATCCCAAACAAGTCCTTAAGAAATAAAGTAGAAGGTTTATAAACTTTACGGGTCCTTTTCTAATGTAATTGTAGGGAATAACAACATTCAAACTGTAGTTCTTCTTTTCAATTGTTGGGAGACAATTGTCCAAATGCTTCTTCATCTAGAAGCAATCAGTCATAAGCGTTTATTGAAACCCTTTTATTATTATCAAAACCAGAAACCCGTTTAGTAGATTCCCATATCAATCTATAAGTGGTGGTCAGACACAAGTACACAGCCCCAATTATTTGGCCATAACCAAATAACAATACTCTTTTCCCTTTCTGAATCTTGTTAGATCTCCTATTCACGCCCAAAATAACAACACCCTTCACCCTATTGGTCAAAAAACCCCTCATGATGCATCCAACCTCAATACGAGCCCTTTGCAACCCTCAATTTGCATCAGATAAATTATGTTATCCATTAGGTTTAGCTAAGATCATTCATCTAGTTTCAAACTGGGCCAAACAAAGAAAACCCTAAATTAAAGGAATTACCAGGAAGAAAACACTGGCAATCATGAATAAAAAAGGATCAAACTTCTGGATTTAAAAAAGAAAAGGAAAAGATTAACATTTTCCAATAGATCCAAAACACCTATCTAAAAAAAGGAAGCAAAATAAGATCAAAACATTCAGAAAGTAAGCTCAAATCGAGAAAGAAGCACATTTAGCTACCATTTGTCAAAACGGGATCAAAATACGATCTTTTTTCAAAGTAAAACAAGGGGGCATACGTGGGAGAAGAGATCAAACCCAGGGTTTTTGATTCAGTGGTTGGAGGAGTGGGGATCGGGTCGGTGGACGCGGTTGTAGATGGCCTCGCCGACGAGGTAGATGCCGAAGGCCACGAGGGCGGTGCCGAGGCCCGGGAGGGCGTGACGCACCTGGTTGCCGACCATCGGGTGCTTCCTCCACTCGTCCCTCCGCCGGAAGAACTCCCCCGTCGGCCCCAGTGGCTTTGCCATCGCTCGACTTCTCTCCTCCTTCCTCTCTCTCTCTCTCTCTCTTTCTCTCCTCTCTTGACTCGATCTCCCCCAAAAAGACTCCTCCTTTCCCCCGCTTCAACAGGAACGGGGATGGGGAGATAGGGGTGGTTCTATATACACCCCCCCCTATTGCTAAGGACACCCCCCAAAAACCAAAAAAAAAATACCCAAACTAACCTTTAGTGTAATTACCATATTGCCCTTGAAATTTTCTCATACACCCCCCCTTCCTCCTCCTCCGTTTCGTTTTGAAAAGAAAAAAAAAAAAACACCCCTCAAACCTCCCTTAAACCCCTCGATCCATTTACATCGTTTAGGCGATCTTTGAAGATTTAAGCCCCATTCGAAGCATGGACAAGCAACTAGTGATTTGGGACGAAGAATCGGCCGCAAAGGTACGTGTTCCACCTTGTTTCGAAATTTTTTTTTTCACGGTTCGTGCTCCGTTCGGCACTGGATCGCCGAACAAAAGGCTTCTGTTCGGCTGAACAGTGCCGAACAGAAGCCTTCTGTTCGGCAATCCTCAACCGAACAGATCTGTTCGGCTGCACAGTGCCGAACGGAGCACGAACCGTGAAAAAAAAAATTTCGGGAGAAGCCGGCGAGGTGGTTCCGGGAGAAGCCGGCGAGGTGGTCGGAGATCGGGAGAATGCCGGCGACGAGAGGGAGAAGGGGGAACGGGGGGTTTTGGGCGTTGGCGAGGTGTTTTGGAGGGGAAGAGCGGGGTGGGGGGGGTTTGGGGGGTGTAGAGAGCAATTTAGGTGAGGGGGTGGGGAGGGTGGCGGGTAATTTAGGAATTTTTAATTTTTTAGGGGTGTCCTTAGCAAATGGGGGGTGTAGAGAGTATTTAATTTTTTTTTAATTTTTGGGGGGTGTCCTGAGCAATAGGGGGGGTGTATATAGAACCACCCGAGATAGGGTTGCTCTATAGATAGTTGGAATGACCCAGTTGTCCAGGATGTTAATGTTAATTACAACGGGATCCCTATGATCTCAAGAATTGACAAGCTCATACTGTTCATACACGTTATTATGGTATGAATATACCAATGATATTGACCTCAATTGAGCTAACCCAAATTTAGGGTTTGGCCATCATCAGACCTGATTTGGCCCGACCGATGACAAGTTTTGAGATACATACCTTATGCTTTGAGATATATGGTACTCTGCCACGAGCGGTCTTGCATCTTTGCCGTGATATTGAGATTGATTTTACAACATGTTCATATTAGTGTTGTTGGCTAGTTAGATTAGTGAGTTTTTTGTAGATGTTCGGTCTAGTGAATTGGCTAACTTTTATTGATCGTAGATGCTATCCAATTAATCGTGAGAAGCATGTCATGCATCTTGAGAGAGAGAGCTAACTCGCATTAGTTCATCCATTTTGAGATTGATGTGAGTTGGCTAGTGACTAGTGAGTTTGGTAGTTCCACCAGTTGTGGATGTCATCCAAGTAGCATTGAGATGCAAGTTGTGTCTCACATACTTATTGGTCTTTAAAAGCCTCTTACATCCATTTTTTCAAAAGTAGATTGGCAACATGGCTAGCTAGCTGTCGATTTCATCCAATCTGACTTGAGATTGTATTTTCCATCTTAAGATGCATTTCGATCTTCAAATGCAATTCTTTAATTTGCATCTGAAAGTAAATGGTGTGAGATGGTTTTGACAACATCCTCAACTGGAAGAAACACATTAACATCATTGATCCATAGAGAACGTTGAAGAGAATTTTGAGTCCTCTATTCACAAAAGTTGTCTTCATAATATGTTTTTCTTAATAATCTAACTTGAGGATCACCTCATCAAGCTCAAAGCTATCAGATTCTTGGTTGGATCATTTAGAGTTTAGGATTCAAACATCAATTAGGAGAACTTGATGATCTCCTTTGGAAAGTCAATCAAGCTTTAAAGTGGGATTGGTGATCCACCTGAAACAAATTTGAGCTCGACCAAGATTTCAAAACTACCCTTCAGGTTTTTGACAGACATATATCACAGAAACATATATCACCAAATCTGATGGTTCACCTAGTTAGCAAACCTTTGAAGTTCTCTAAGGCTATGGTAGCCCTCAGATGGTGGCTGATGAAATTAGTAATGTTCTCCAGCAAAGTCAGAAAAAATGGCGATCTCCGCGTATAAGTTTTTATGCGGATCTATATTCCTACAAAAATTTTATATGTACATCTGCACATGAGTTTTATGGATGACAGGATAAGTCGCAGTGGTCTCCAACACTGCAAATGGCCGCATATATTTTTTATGCAGATTTTTTTTTCCTATTTTTTTTGTCTACGCCCGCCCATGACCATTGCATAAAAGCATTTTTCTAGTAAAAATGTGCGCACTTTCAACCAGATGAAGCTATGTACATACCGTTAATGGTGCATGGATATGCTTGCACAGGTTCTCTTCTCCTACTTGATCAAGATCAACTGGTGAAGCATTTATAGGGATAATCAATTATCTTTTTAGAAAACCTACCATTTTTTCTTTTTCGTCTTCATTGTCTTGTGCACCTAGATCTATCTATTCGTTTATCTCCTTCAATTCATCAAACAATATAGTGTCTCATTATTATTATTCCTCTTGGTTAATAAATGAGGATCTCAAGCACTCAAGCTGATGCAGTTTCTTTGATTTTATGATTACGTATAAAGATCTCACATTCATTATCATAATATTAGTCCCACATCGGTTGTGCTAGGAGTAGACGGGTGACTCGTGCTCTATAAAAAGTGGCGAGGGGCCTAATTGAGGCATACTTACCTGGACGGGGTCCATGGGTGATCTGGAAGGCCCACGGCCTGGGCCCGCGGCCTCCATTGCACTTGGGAGGAGCGCTGGTCTACCATCTCCCCAAGTGGGAGAGTGGACGTCATAATTTGTGGCAGCGGGGGTACGCGTTCGCGCGGCCCCCACCCAATCCAATTCCTAAGGTTATTATTCTTTGTTTATTTAGGTAATCAATTTCTTAGTAGGCGTTTGTTCTTAATGTCATTTGCTAGGCCTGGCCCAAGTTTATTTCTGCCGGAGAGGCCTCAAAGGCAGCCTTAGCATGATCTAAGGTTTGTGATGTAGCTGTAACTCTCATGAACCCAATGGAGATGGAGAGTCAAGAAAGGATGGTAAAGTATGAGACTTGTGAGTCATGGCTTGCAGAATCTATACAATAAGTCCTCAAATATGTGCATTTTCTTGATATATGGTGCAGGCTAGCAACAAAGAAGTCGGAGCTGTGAGGAAACTTTGCTGCAATCTAATCCATTAGCAATGTCGAGGTATTGTTTTGCTTGGAAACCATGTTGCTTAGATGCATTCATCTCACCTCCTCCTTGAAATTAAGCTGATGGATTTCCTCGCATCTCTCTCAGTGTAATAAAATAACAACAAAATAGAACTAGAAGGATACTTGCATGCTTTGAATTTATTGTAAAGAAGGTTACATTTGCAACCTGTTGTTATATTGTGGCGCAAGAGTTTGAACATGTGCAATGCATGTGGAGGAGAGACACATCATGAAGATACATTCGAAACCTTCGCAAGGTGTATTATAGAGGCTAACAACATCTTTCTAGAAGGAGACTCAGCGATGGTGGTCGAGTGGATTTAGAATAAGAAGTGAAGGGGAGATGACCGCCCACTGCTCAAGGATATCTGCAGGATAGCAAGACATTGACTCATTTCAGGTTGCTCATGTGTATCAAGAGACGAATATGGTTGCAGACTGGGTCGCCTCTTTCGCTGCTTACCACTCAGAAAAAGTTCTTTAGACATGTTTTGTAGCCTCCTCTTCATCCTTACGCCATCTTCTTTCCATCAACTCTGCTGGTTGCACTCACCCTAAAGTGTAAGCAGCTGTTGTACCATATATATATATATATATATATAAAAGTCTCAACAAGGGTTTATATAGTTTATATTTTATACTAGATATAGAAGAATGACAGTATATATAAAGTTTATGATTTTCTATTTGAACAATTTCTTCTGACTTCAAATTTCAGAAATGAGTAGATCCTATGCATAAGTTGAAGTTGCGGAGATGGTATGCGAAGATGCTGTCATTCACATTCCAGGAGTATTACCTTGTGCCAGAGTTCAAAGATTGGGAGACCAATTTTTGTTTGCAATGAGCTTTATTGGCACAAAGTGCTATCAGTAAGTATCATTTTGTTGGTGTCTTCCTGTGACATGCCATGCTCAATGGCATAGCAGGGTCTGAAAAAGCCCCCCTGGAGATCTGATTAAACACCCATCTGTTTGCAGCCTCAGTGTAATGAACTCCATCCCAATTGATTCTTTTCCTGGGATTCCTACATGACTTCCCAAGAAGTATCATAGTTCCATTCACCTTCGCCATATCTCCGCACCGAAAATTAGAATTGTAGTTGTAGACGCCGCCACCGTAGCCGCAACAAGCTCTAAACGGTAGCACAAACCCTGTAATCATCCTAACATCTCTGATAAATGGATATGATTTGATTATAAAGATGGACTTAATGAATCTTTAACACAAAATTAAGTTACAAAGATATGCCACCACCATGGCCATTGTCCAAAGCTGTTAAGGGATCTTACCTTGCTTTGTTGCCTGACTTACGAGCAAGTACTTAATGGAGTACATGTCCACTAATGTGAATGCTGCAAGAGGGAGATCCTTTCTGAGCTGAGCCACTGTGTCATTGAGCATTCTATTGAATTCTTGGGCTAATTTATTGTAACGAATTGCACAGCCAGCTGAGTCTAAATCTGATGGTGCAAGGTGGCCTTGCACCAGAACATAGGGAAGGCAGCCTAGTGGACCAGTGTTGTGGATCCAGAATGATCTCCCTCCCTCCTCATATATGCTCTGTGCCAACCCAGCTTCTCCATTAAAACTATGTCTTTCTTGATACTATAGTAAGCACTAGCTTGATATTTGTAAGAAATTAAGCATTTAGACTTCATAATCTGTCATACCTTGACCACTCTGAAGAATTCCTTCAGAGCATTGGGAATGTATTCTTCTGTGGACTCGTTGAGGAAGTAGAATGCAGTGAGGTCGTTCTGACCGATGTCGAATGTATACAGCGCCCGAGAGAAGTACTCCTCTTTGGGAATCAAATCCTTGTAGATTCCTCCTATATATAATTTATTTGCAAGAAAATCTATAACAAAATACATGGTAAAACCCAAATGCTACTCTTCTGTATAGTAGATAAACCCTGTGATTTTAAAATAGGACTTACCTTCATTATAGATCATTTGAGACCGGGACTTGAACTGCAAGAACTGCTTCAGCTGCACATCTAAGGAGAATGGACTGTAACCACCCTGAGATAGAGTTATATTCTGTGGAAGTATTGTAGACAGCGCAGTCGCAAAATTTGCACCATGGCTAAAATTGGTGCCCATGGAATCCAGATAGGCACTGATATAAGGCAATCCAAGGCTTTCAGCTGAAAATTGTACAAGCATGCAAATGAGCAAATCTAATCCAATAAGTAGTAATAGTTGTCAGACAAGGACATAACTCATATGGATCTAAGATGAAACTCTAGTCTGTCTCCTTGAAACAACCAGACACAATAGTAAAAAGGCCATTCAGCCGACGAATAGTTGCAATGGTTTAGTGCAACTACTTGATCAACAACTAGATTATTAAGAAGCAAATGAGAAATGATCACCGATGAAGTCGATAATGAGTCTGCCATCCGAGTATCTGCCTGCAGGCTTCCCGAAGAGAGACTCCCCATAAGGGTAAGTCAATGGCCCAAAGGTGGCCGACAGCCCACCGGTGTCGGAGTTGGAGTCCCCAAGATTAAAGACAGCAGGGAAGTGACATGGAGAGGAGGAGGCAGGCACTGAGAGCAGTAGTAGCAAGTGAACTGAGAGGAAGCTTAGAAGTTGAAGCTTCATCACTGGGAATCAAAGTGGTAGATGGAAAAAACAGTAGGAAAGAAACAGAGGAGAAGGTGAAGTAGATTAGTTTTAAATAGAAGTTTTCACTGAAAAGATGCCTTTGGGAGGAAGAAGACAGCGGTCCATTTGGCGGGTGTAGCATGCGAGGAATCACGTGGTGGCTGGATGAGCTGCTGCTCCAATTGTAACGAGAATTTTGCAATAAAGATAGGGATCATATTCAAATGTCAACTGAAGGTTATCTTGGTGGTCAGACCTCTCTCTCTCTCTCTCTATCTATCTATCTCTATCTCTTGATATCTAACTACCAATGTATTGCGTCCAAATCTCTGATCATTAACACCTGAATTAAATTTAGATTGATTGGTTTATGTTGCTATCTCTCTCTTCTTCTTTTTTTCTTTTTATTTTTTTAAATGGCATATTATATAGCTCTTACGAGGGTACAGTCAACCAAGTCAAGAGATAGAACATGATACAAAGCAGCAAAGAAATGCATAAATAATTTTGTATGTGTTGGTGTCTAAAATCTTTTGTAACTAAATTGCAATTTGAGCAGATCTATTGTAATATATGTTGGGCATGGTATATATTGCTGAAATGTTTTCAATGTTTACGTTTTTGGAATCAAATGATCAATGAATGTAGTATAGGAGATTGCTTTACTGGAAGCTAAAAATTTGAATTCCCTTTTTGCTAGGTATTTATTCCATTAACTCATCTATCAGCTTGGCCTCTTCCATAATCCAAGCTGCCAAACATTAGATTAGTGCTTGATTAGTCTATTTGAGACTCTGGGCCAAAGTTTGACTCGACCCAAGTGGATTAATATGAACATCAATGTCTACAGCAAAGTCCAAATCAAGTAAATTAGTGAGATGAGTTTCAATCACATTTGTAGGTGTGCTTGAGATATTAATTGGATAGAATTCCACCTTATAAATAGGCACACCCTACAAGCAACTCAAAACACACTATGAGCTACTGAGAGATCACTCTCTCTCCTCCAATTCTCTATGTTGTTCTTCTTCTCCCTTAGGGTTGGCTTTGAGCGGTAGAGATTTAGGAGAAGTCTCTTGTGGCTTTTTGTTAGATCGATGATGATGAGCTTCAGCTTCAAGATATGTCGATATCTCCGGTAAACTTAGATTAGGAATAGCAACTTGGTGGCATGGGCTTGTAACATTAATTTTTTATTAAGTTGCAAAATCCATTATCCCGTTGATCTCAATCTGTTAATCTATTAATTTAATTTTGAATGAGCCTAAGCCGGGTTATTTCTGGTTTGACCAAACCAGTTGTATTATGGTTATATATGTCAGTTCGATCAACTTGGTTTGATTAAGATCAGACCTGACCTGATCCTAAACTGTTTACATGGTTTAGCTGGATTTAATTGAATTGAATCTCATCCTTTTGGGCTCGATTCAGTTGAACCTAAGTTGATTGGATCTAGAGTGGATGGCATCAGACTGACCTGTAATCTGTAATAACTGTTTATCCTTAGGTTATCCTTAGGGACCTAGATTAAGTTTTTCCGCCACAAATGCAGGGCTGTCATTGAATTTCTAACAAATATGTTAATTTGTATTGATGATGGCTTGCATAAATTTGTGAATTTTATTATTTAAGATGATATTGCATGCTATGTTTAGGCTCATAAGGGCAGTACAGAAAATCTGTGTATATATATAGCAAATCGTTTGATGATTGTGCTTAATATTGCGATTTGCTCACTTAAACTTGGTCGACTGGCATAACATTCTTGACATGGAGATGATTCATAAGATTTCAATTTATGTCTTGAATGATATCACAATCAGGGTAGTTTTCAGAGGTTCAAGTAAATTACTTCTATGGTGTGCACTTAAATATATTTTAATAAGAAATAGTGATGGCTGACTAGAACATGGAAGAGAAGCTTAACAAAAAAATAATTATGCTAATTGGTACCCTAGGATTCTAAACTTGTTTGATAAGCAGAGCCTTAGAATAATACCTAACTAATAGATTGCACTTACTTGCAATACCATTGCGAGATAGATACATAATTGAATTGGGACTAGAAGGATCATCATGCACACTTGATCATGTTGACCAGCATGCATGATAGTCTCATTGGCACATATGAGAGTTATTAAACAGCCAAAAAAAAGTGCAATGCCCTTGATGTTTATTGGTACCAAGCGCAGTAGAGACACATGCATTGATAGGAAAGAGAAGCCTAGGATGAAATGCTACAATTGCAGGAAGCTGGAGATTTTGCTTGTGAATGCATTGAACAAATCACAAAGTAGACCAACTCTCTGCATTGTGGGAGAAATGTTTGTTGAATTAAATCAAATAATTTAAAATTTGAAAACCAAAATTGGTTAACGGCCAAGTGGCAAGCATCCGTGCACAAGCAAGGGAGCAAACATGGAAGAATTTCTAATGAAAGCAAACCATGACAAGTGTCATGTATCCAGCGCAGGAGCAAACATGGAAAGGCCCCTCGAAGAAGGAAGGAAGCATGAACGGCCAAGATGCAATAAGCCGAAGAATCAAAGGAGCACAAGAAGACACGTCATCAATCTGCGGGAGGGGAATCTTCTTCTTTTGACGTGTCTGAGCCTATATAAAGGGCTCTAGGGATCATTTCAAAGGACAATCAAAATTTTCTCTTCTCCCTATTCCAAGAGTCTAGATAAAAAAAGGCTCTAGGGATCATTGGGGAGAAAAGAAATAAAGAAAATTTTTCTTCTCTTCATAATTTTTCTAAGTTTCTTTTGAGCTATCTGCAAGCGTGAACGTGCTCTTCTTTCTTCCCTGGAGGCGCACTGACGGGGAAGACGTGGTTCTGTATTGGGTCGTCGTATCTCTAGGAGATCTGTGCCAGCAGATCCGTGCGTGGGGGGCATAAACTTTCCTGGGACAGCGCATCAGCGTGCTTCGATCCACATGCCATCTTCTCTCTCTTTCTTCATTTTATTATTATATTGTCAAGTTAGTTATTTGCTAGTTTATTCTTCTTATTTATTGTTTTTGAATATTAGAAATATTTAATTATATTTGTGCATCTAGGCTAACAATCCAGGAAAGTTTATGTACGGTTAGCACTAGATTTTAGATTGCAATATTTATTAAATATTTTGCTGCATAATTATAAATTGTTCTATTTTAGCTGTTACACATTTATGCTAGCTTTACTTTAATACTTAATTTTTCAAGTAAAATATTAGATTGCTTAACCTCCAAGAGGTTTATTAATACCTCCATTTGGACTCCTTACGGAGTAATTTCCAGATTCCATTCAAACGAAAATTCGGAAATTGGTTAATTCATAGGAGCTAGCTTAATATTGCACTTAGGATAAAATTGAACGATATCTAGTGAAATTATCTATTGAATAACGGTGTCTAAGAAAAGCTTGTCAAAAAGGCATACGTGCCTAAGAAAGGCTGGTACTTAAGTGAGCCAAGTGCTCCACCACCGATCTGGAGCTGATCTGGCTGTTATTCTTTGGATTTTTCAATTAGACATCTAAAGTTCAATTTAAATATCAGTGCAATAATTTGACATAAACCTTCTCATTTCCACAGGTGTCAAAATTGTGTTAAGCTACAAACTAATGGCTTCCCACGCATCTGAAAATCTTAGTGCTAAACCTGAAAAATTTGATGGTCAAAACTTTAGAAGGTGGCAGAATCAAATGCGGTTCTGGCTCACCACCTTAGGCTTGATCTCCGCCATTGGTGGGTCTAACCCATCTGCTTCACGACCTTCTACTCGCAACAACCCAAACCTTGCTCCTTCTGATGATGCATCCTCCACTAGGACTCCAGAAGAAACCAACTACCACTGTCTTCATAAAATTCTAGGAGCCCTTTCTGATAGGCTTTATGATATTTATTATATAGCTAAGAGTGCCAAAGATCTCTGGGATACCTTAGAAAATAAATATGGACTTGATGATGCCGGGGTAAAGAGATTCAAAGCTTCTAACTTTAGCAAGTTTAAATTTGTTGATTCCAAATCTATGAATGATCAAATCCATGAATATGAAACATTGATTCTTCAACTCCAGGCAAATGGAACCCACTTAGATGAGTCTTTCCAAGTTGCCTGTATTATAGACAAACTTCCCTCTACCTGGTCAGACTTTGCCAAGACTTTGAGCCACACCCAAGGTGATCTGTCTCTAACCCAAGTCCTAAATTCTATTAGGATTGAAGAACAACATCGCCTTAGAGAAAAATCTCACTCCTCCAATCCTTTGCCCAAAGTCAACAATGTTGAATCCAAGCCCAAATCCAAAAATCAGAATCGTTTTTTTCGTCCCAACCACAACAAGTCCTTCAAGAAGAAATCATTCAACCATAGGAACTCCTTTCAGCCCAACAACAGAAAACCCAACTTCTCTCAGAACCAGAAGAAAGAGAAAAAAGGAGAATCTGTTCGTTGCTGTTTTGTCTGTGGTCGGACCAACCATATGGCCAACCAATGCTTCTACAAGATCACTACTCCTCGTCAACCTAGAAGTAAGGGTCCTACCACTTCTGGTGCCCAGGCCAACATGGTGACCTGTGGGGCTAACTCCTTTGAGACTGCTATCAGGTCTGTTTCTTTCATACCTGAAGTTAACATGACACAATTAGCACTTGACTGGTGGATTGATACCGGAGCTAGTATACATGTTTGTTCTGATCGCTCCTGATTTTCATCTTATCAGATCTCATGTAGAGGAACTGTGACCATGGGTAATAATGCTGTGGCGCGTGTGCTTGGAGCGGGACGAGTGGATCTGACACTTACCTCTGGGAAGATCCTTACTCTGCAAGGCGTGCACCACGTTCCAGACATCCGTAGAAATCTAGTTAGTGGATCCTTGCTTGTGCAGCAAGGATACCGAATTGTTTTTGAATCAAATAAAGTTGTTGTAACCCATGGTGTCTCTTTCATCGGAAAAGGTTTTCTTTGTGATGGATTGTTTAAACTCAATGTAATTATTCCATCTATGAATGAAAATTCTATTGTTCTTCATATTGACTCTCCTGTTGTCTGGCATAGTAGGCTGGGACATGTAAACTATAGTTCAATTAAAAGATTAATGCACTTGAATTTAATCCCAAAATCAGAAATTAAGAATAATGATAAATGTGAGATATGTGTAGAGGCCAAATTACCTAAAAAACCCTTTCACTCTGTAAGTAGAGATTCTGATCTCCTTGAACTCATACATAGTGATGTATGTGACTCAAGGAGAACCTCAAGGGGTGGAAACAAATATTTTGTAACTTTCATAGATGACCTTTCTAGATACTGTCACCTCTATCTTATCAAAGCTAAAAATGAGGTCTTAAATAAATTCAAAGTCTATAAAGCAGAGGCTGAAAACCAACTAGATAAAAAGATTAAAATCTTAAGGTCTGATAGAGGAGGTGAATATACCTCTTTTGAGCTGACCCAGTTCTGTGAAGAACATGGGATAATTCATGAAGTGACAGCTCCTTATTCACCCCAATCTAATGGAGTAGCTGAGAGAAAGAATAGAACCTTAATGGATATGGTTAACTCTATGTTAATTAGTTCAGGTGCACCAGAAAATCTTTGGGGGGAAGCACTAGTAACTGCATCTTATATCTTGAATAGAATTCCATTCAAACATAATGATAAAACTCCATATGAAATCTGGAAACATAGAAAACCTAACTTAAAATATTTAAAAGTGTAGGGGTGCTTAGTTAAAGTAAAAATTCCAGAAAATAAAAGAAAGAAAATTGGACCCAAAACAATAGATGCAATATTTATAGGATATGCAATTGAGAGTAATGCTAATAGATTTTTAGTGTTTAACTCTCAAATAAATGAAATTAATAACAACACTATAATGGAAGCAAGAGATGCAATCTACTTTGAAAGTATATTTTCTTTTAAAACAAGGATAAATGATCAAATAAATACCAATAATAACTTAGGGACTAGTTCTAGCAGAACCAGATTT
The DNA here is from genome assembly GCF_009389715.1 of Phoenix dactylifera. NCBI lineage: Eukaryota > Viridiplantae > Streptophyta > Magnoliopsida > Arecales > Arecaceae > Phoenix > Phoenix dactylifera. The sequence continues at coordinate 199,621 of NW_024068001.1, forward strand.
AGAGAAGAAGAAGAAGAAACTGAACCTAGAAGAAGTAAAAGAACTAGAGTTGAAAAGAACTTTGGAGAAGACTACTACACATTCCTAATAGAAGACTATCCTACTTCTTTAGAGGATGCCTTGAAATCTCTAGATGCCCCCTTCTGGAAAGAAGCAATAGATAATGAAATGCAATCTATAATCCAAAACCATACTTGGAAATTGGCAGACCTAACCCCAGGAAGTAAATCCATAGGGTGTAAATGGATCTTTAAGAAGAAACATAGGCCAGATGAAACTGTAGACAAATATAAGGCTAGGTTAGTAGCCAAAGGTTTTACTCAAAAATCTGGGATTGCCTTCTTTGATGTTTATGCCCCTGTAGCTAGAATCACTACTATTAGGATTCTTGTTGCCTTGGCTTCCATTCATAAGCTGGTTATACATCAAATGGATGTTAAAACTGCTTTCTTGAATGGGGACCTAGTGTAATAACCCCAAAATTTTTTTTTTTATATAAAAAGGGATAGAATAGTCCTTTAAAATTGATATAAGGGGTAAAATTGGAAGGAATCAAAAGTTAATGGCATAACTGTAGATCCGTTGAAGTGGCAAGGGCAAAATGGGAATTTTTAAAGTTTGATTTGACTTAAATGGGGGTTTATCTGGCGGTGGGTTGGCTGAGAAGAGGGAATTGAGACAGAGAGGGAGAGGAGTTCTCAGGCGACAGAGAGGAAAAAAAAAAAAAAGAAGAAGAGGGAAGGAAAGGAAGAAAGAAGAAGAGGAAGGGGATTCGAGGAGGAGGGAGATCCCGGTTGCACTTCCAGCTGAAGGGAAAAGTGTAGATCTCCTTCCCCTCTACGCAAGGACCTCGATTTCCAAAAAGAAAAAGGTAAATATCCATCCCTATCTAGTCTTTTGATGACATTAGGCTATACAAAGGGTGGATATAGTCTAGAGGGGTCGGATAAGGGTTGTAGAGGTGGTTAAAAGAAGAAGAATCGGATTTTGACAAATTTTTCCGGCACTACGGAAAAACTGTGTCGAAGTCCCAACTTCGGCAAATTATTTAGGGGGTCAAACGGCCTCCGATGATGATGCATGTTATCTCTTTGGAATCCTCTGTGAGTGTAGAATGTTAGGTAAAAATTTCATCAAATTTGGAGTCCTGAAAGTGGATCAAACCCGGGATGAAGTAACCGGCTGTCGGTCCGGGTTACTGTTCATCCGAGTGGGAAAATAAGAAATTTTATGCCAAAATAGGGTATTAAGCCTAGATTAGGCTAAGAGAAACCTTGTATTCATGCAAGGGAGTCCCTAATACACATAAATGATGAGTTAATTAATAGAAAAGGAAAAAGAGAAAGAAAAGAAAAGATTTAGGGAACGGGGGAGTTGAATCAATTAAAGTTCCCTATATTATAATTGGCACGTAGATTATAGCCCTTGATACAAAACTAAATGTATTGTAAATGCATGTCACAGTTGGGCAAGAAGCTAGGGAACAAGAGGAAGAAGTCCCCTGCTGCCTACTGTAAAATTCTAGAGGCGTATCAGGGCTGTGCCAGATTGACAGGTGAGTGGGAGCTTGTACTTTGCACCATGAGCACATTCCTTATTCATTTTCATGAATGTCGCCAAGTGTGAATTGATTCCACTTGAGCATATTGATTGATATTGTAGTAGATTTCTCTATAATCTTGATTCTCTATGCTTGATTATTCTGTACATGCATTTGAGGGAACATTGAGAGGAATTACGAGGGGTTGATGAGTAATCAAATTGATTCCGAATTGTGAAATGATTTCTTTTGTAAATTGATTTTATTTCCTCTATTTCAAAGATTTGTAGAGCCTTTTTAGTGGTATATTGAGTTGTATTGCACTTCCTTGACCCTCACTCCCAACCCTGATGTTAGTTTATGATTGGGTCGGAGTCGAGTGAGTGGTAATCTTGATTATGCTCCTTTTTAGTAGAGTATTGGGATGGTGCATTATGGCATTCATGCATGGCTTGGCAGTATCTGCAGGACACCTATAGTCGATGGGGGTTGAACATCGGCCTTTGTGCACATAGTAGCCTTCTGGGTGGGCGGAGCCCAGTCCCTTCCTAGGGGGGGACACGGCCCTAGGCGTAGGATCGGCCGGTCCTACGACTTATATTCTGCTTGCCGCCGGGCATAGTAAGACCCCGCGAGGTGCAGTATGGCTTTCCGCGGATGTAGAATTCCCGCGAGGTGCCGTTTAGTATGTAGATGTGAGATGGATTTCTGTTCTGGATACTGGCCAGCATTTACATGATCAGTGTGGTATCTTATCCTGCATATGCATGTGACAGTAGGGAGTTGTTGCTGGTTCGCCTGGGGCGTAAAACCCACCTCCCGATAGCTGTCTAGCATTTACATTATCGATATGGTGTCTTATCCTGCATATGCATGTGACAGTGGGGAGTTGTTGCTGGTTCGCCTGGGGCGTAAAACCCACCTCCCGACAGCTGTCTAGTGATGATTTACATATTGGTGTGGTGTCATATTCGATATATGCATATGGCAGTAGGGAGTTGTTGCTGGTTCGCCTGGGGCGTAAAACCCACCTCCCGATAGCTGTCTAGTGATGATTTCAGCATATTGACACCTGATTTGTATGTTCCAGCATTATGATCTGTTGAGCATATTCATGAGTAGCATATATGTTTACTTGATTATTCCATATATGCTTCAGATGAGTTGATATTGATTGTGGTGATATTGATGATTTACTCCATATTCTCTATGTTGAGATCATGTTCATCTTGTTATTGATCTTGAGATTTCATCTCGAGCCATGATTATATTCTGTCTCATGTGCATAGTACTCTCTACTCCACTCACTGAGTATTTATATACTCACTCCCCAGTTTTGTGTTTTTGATTGCAGGGCAGGTATTGTATAGAGAAGAGCAGGGTTAGAGATTGCCTGCTAGCTGTGCCGCTCCATAGTGTAGCATAGTATAATGTAGATAGAGGTTTATCCCCTTTTGGTGTATTATAAACCTTCTGTTGTATTTAGTGTATAGTTACAGTTATAGATCCTGTTGTGGATATGGGTTTGACCATGGATGAAATGGGAACCAGATTTTTATATAGATGAGTTATATGCCTGAGATGATGTATTGATATATATTGTCCAGGTTCATTATATGACAGATTATGTGATTGCTGCTCTGACAGGTAGCATTGTTGTATGTAATGAGATAATCCTGACAGGTCACCATAGGAAAGGTGATCATTTTGTGCATGTATCATGCCAAAATTTTCAAGATTTATTGATGATTGATAGGTAGTAGGGTTCTACGCGGTGGCTGGTGGCCTTATGCCTACCCGCACCCTAGGACCGTCGCGGCGGCCCGCCGGGAACGGGGCGGGGGTCGTGACAGAGGTGGTATCAGAGCAAAGGTTAAGAAGAGTCCTGTCAGAGCAATAGGGTGAGTCAGGATTAAGTATAGGATTATACTATGGAGCAAAAGGTTTTTCTGTATGTTAATTTATGAGTCATTTACAATTCAGTAAAATATATTATGACTCAGTGTGTAACGACTGCCCTCTCTTTTTAACTCTTTTAGAGACATATAAAGAATACCTCCAAGGAGAGGATCTGCTCGTCCTGGAAGGAGGATGGAGCCAGATATAGCACTGGATGCGGGTTCCACACATATCGAGCCCCAAAGAGAAAAATCTCCTCCTGCAGACAGGCGGAGAGTTGATGATCAAGGGGAGGTAGGAAATAGAGATGCATTGATGGAACAGTTACTGGCGGAGAATCAGGCTCTGAGGGAGCAGATTGCTCGGGGGAAATCTCCTGCCCCGTCAGTAGTATCCATCCCACCTCCTATAGTTGTGCCAAGAAGTTTGGCCAGGCGGGCTCTAGATGATGAGGGGATTACTGTACAGGAATTTCTTAGGCTCAGAACCCCGGAGTTTAAGGGGGAAGAAGGTGAAGATCCTCAGAGATTTCTGGAGGAGACTGAAAAGATGATACGGAGACTGCCCTGTTCTGTTGCAAGAGCTATAGAACTTATAGGGCTTACAATGAAGGAAGATGCTTGGGACTGGTACCAGAGACAAGTGGAGGACAGATTGTACAGTAGGAATCCTCCAACCTGGGAAGAGTTCAGGCAAGCAGTGATGGATGAGTTTTTGTCTCCGGCTGAGAGGCAGAATCGGGCTCTTCAGTTTGAGAGGCTGAAGCAGATGCCCGGAATGAGCGTATCTGAGTACGCTCGTGAGTTCACTAGATTGGGGAAGTATGCTTCTTACATCATCCCCACTGAAGCTGCCAGGATAGAAAGATTCAGGCGGGGTCTGATTTTCCCGCTTTATAATGCAGTACTGGCAGTAGAGGTCCCCACCTTGTCTAGGCTGATTGATAAAGCAAAACAGTGGGAGATCAGAAACAAAGAGGAAAGGGCTGAAAGAGAACAGAGGAAAATGAGTAAGGGGAAAGGGCAAAGCAGCCGAGGTAGATCTGAAGGAGCAAGTCTCCCGGAGGGCCCGACAGAGCAGTCTGTACGCTCAGCTCCACCTGCCCCACGTAAGAGGAAGTGGAGGAGAAGAGGTCAGTCACAGGATGCTTCTTTACCATTAGCACCTCGTCCTCCGGTCACTATGGCCAGAACTGAATCTAAGTTCCAATCATGGCCAATGTGTGGCATATGTGGGAAGCAGCACCCTGGCAGATGCAGAATGGGTCAGGGAGTGTGCTACAGATGTGGACAGCCGGGTCATTTTGTCAGAGAATGCCCGCAGGGTGCCACCCAGCAGTTTGTGCCTTTAACATCCTACCCTTCTGTGCAGATGGACAGGCCTAGTAGTAGGGGGCCTGTAGGCAGAGGCAGAGGTCAGACACCAACGTCACAGCAGAGTGTTGGACCATCTCAGCTATTAGCTCCAGCAGGCAGAGGGCAAGGAAGGGTGTTCACGGTAAATCCACAGGAGGCATAGGCATCAAATGCAGCTGTGACAGGTATGCTCCTCATTGATAAGATTAAAGCTAGAGTGTTATTTGATTCTGGAGCTACCCATTCATTTGTGTCCCCTTATTTTGCTAAAAAGTTAGCTAAGGATAAGATATTGATGCATATTCCCTTAGTTATTAGCACACCTGTAGGGGATAGTATAGAAGTGAGATATGTGTATCCTACCTGTGTGGTAGAGGTAGAAGGTAAGACACTCCCAGTCGATTTGATTGAGTTGGCAGTGTTAGACTTTGATGTCATACTGGGCATGGATTGGTTATCAGACAATCGTGCCACCATTAACTGCCAAGAAAAGAGTGTTATTTTCAGACCTTTAGATAAGGGAAAATTTACATATCAAGGGGACAGGAGTGAGATCCCAATGAATTTGGTGTCTGCAGTAAAAGCAAAGAGGCTGCTGAGAAAGGGGTGTCAAAGCTATCTAGCTTATGTGATGGACACCCAGGTAGAGTCTGTGGATCTGCAGCAGATTCCAGTTGTTAGGGAGTATCCTGATGTATTTCCAGGAGAATTACCAGGATTGCCACTTGATAGAGAAATTGAGTTCAGTATTGAACTTCTTCCTGGTACAAACCCTATATCGATTGCTCCCTATCGTATGGCACCTACAGAGCTGAGGGAGTTGAAGGTCCAGTTGCAGGATCTGCTAGACAAGGGGTTTGTTAGGCCCAGTACATCACCATGGGGTGCCCCAGTTCTGTTTGTGAAGAAGAAGGATGGATCGCTGAGATTATGTATAGATTATAGACAGCTGAATAAAGTGACCATCAAAAATAGATACCCACTCCCCAGGATAGATGACCTGTTTGATCAATTACAAGGGGCTGAGTACTTCTCGAAGATTGATCTGCAGTCTGGGTATCATCAGTTAAAAATCAGAAAGGAAGATATATTGAAGACTGCATTCAGAACGAGATATGGGCACTATGAGTTTCTAGTGCTTCCATTTGGGCTGACAAATGCCCCAGCAGCATTCATGGATTTGATGAATAGGGTCTTTAAACCCTATCTTGACAGATTTGTGATAGTCTTTATAGATGATATCCTCATATATTCTAAGAGTCAGGCTGATCATGAAGAGCATTTGAGGATAGCACTACAAACCTTGAAAGAACATGAATTGTATGCCAAACTTACTAAATGTGAGTTCTGGCTACAAGAAGTTGGATTCTTGGGACACATAATATGTAAGGAAGGAATCAGGGTGGATCCCAAGAAGATTGAGGCAGTTATGGATTGGCCGAGACCAACAAATGTAACAGAAATCAGGAGCTTTCTGGGTCTGGCTGGGTACTATAGGAAGTTTGTAAAGGACTTTTCAAAAATAGCTACCCCATTAACAAAGCTGACTCGGAAGCAGGTTAAGTTCACTTGGACAGATTCTTGTGAACAAAGCTTCCAGAAGCTGAAAGATTGCCTCACATCAGCTCCAGTTTTGACTCTACCCACAGATACAGGCGGATTTGTAGTCTACTGTGATGCTTCTAAAGTGGGATTGGGATGTGTGTTGATGCAGAATGGCAAGGTGATTGCATATGCATCCAGACAGCTAAGAAAGCATGAAGTAAACTATCCCACTCATGACTTGGAAATGGCTGCTGTCATATTTGCACTAAAGATATGGAGGCATTATTTATATGGTGAGAAATGTGAAATATATACTGATCATAAAAGCCTCCAGTACATTCAGCAGCAAAGAGATTTGAATCTCAGACAGAGGAGATGGATAGAGCTGTTGAAGGATTATGACTGCCAAATCCTGTATCATCCGGGCAAGGCTAATGTAGTAGCAGATGCATTAAGCCGGAAGTCAATGGGCAGTTTATCTCACATCTCCATCCAGAGGAGAGAGATAGTCAGAGATCTGGCAGATTTATTTGCTCAGGGACTATCTTTTGAGTTATTGGAGGTTCGTCCTTTGATTGCACAGTTTTAGGTGAAACCGAGGTTGATAGATGAAATCAAAGTTTCACAGGATTTAGATCCAATCCTTGTGAAACTGAAAGGAGAAGTGCAATCAGGACAGTCAGAAAGGTTTCAGATTGTAGATGGAATGTTGAGGTGTGGCAGTAGGCTATGTGTGCCAAATGTGGAAGATCTGAGACAGAGGATTATGCATGAAGCACACAATACTCCCTATAGCATTCATCCTGGTTCCACCAAAATGTATCATGATATCAAAGGCATATATTGGTGGAACGGATTAAAAAGGGATGTGGCCAAATATGTGGCTTCTTGTTTGACTTGTCAACAAGTGAAATTTGAACATCAGAAGCCAACAGGGCTTTTGCAAGAGTTACCTTTGCCCGAGTGGAAATGGGAAAGGATAACTATGGATTTTGTGGTCGGGCTGCCCAGAACACAAAAAGGATATGATTCCATCTGGGTGATTGTGGATAGATTGACAAAATCAGCCCATTTTCTACCGGTGAAAACCACATATTCAGTAGCTCAGTATGCCGAAATATATGTGAATAAAATAGTATCTCTGCATGGAGTGCCAGTTTCTATTATATCAGATAGAGGTTCACAGTTTACCTCTAGATTTTGGCAGAAACTCCATGAGGCATTAGGAACTCAGCTTGATTTCAGTACAGCATTTCACCCTCAAACAGATGGGCAATCGGAGAGGACCATTCAGACCCTCGAGGATATGCTCAGAATGTGTGTACTGGATTTCAGAGGTAGCTGGGACAGATACTTACCTTTAGTGGAGTTTGCATATAATAACAGTTATCACTCCACTATTGGTATGGCACCTTATGAGGCACTTTATGGGAGAAAATGTAGATCTCCCTTGTGCTGGTCTGAGATTGGAGAGAAGCACCTAGAAGGACCAGATTTGATCAGAGAGACATCAGAAAAAGTGCCAATGATACAGGAAAGGTTGAGGACAGTGTTCAGTAGGCAGAAGAGCTACTCAGATGTCAGAAGGAGAGATGTGCAGTTTGGCACGGGGGATCACGTGTTCCTAAAGATCTCTCCTATGAAAGGGGTAATGAGGTTTGGAAAGAGGGGCAAGCTTAGTCCCAGATACATTGGCCCCTTTGAAATATTAGATAAAGTTGGCAATGTATCTTACAGATTAGCACTGCCTCCAAACCTCAGCCATGTGCATCCAGTATTCCACATATCTATGCTCCGGAAGTATGTGCCGGATCCATCTCATGTGCTATCAGTGCAGGAAGTTATAGTAGAAGAAGATCTTTCTTATGAAGAACTTCCTGTCGCTATTCTTGATACTCAGATCAGGAAGCTGAGAAATAAGGAAATATGTATGGTAAAGGTCCAATGGCACCGGCACAATGTTGAAGAATGCACTTGGGAGTCGGAGCAAAGTATGAAGAGCAAATACCCTCACCTCTTTGAGTAATCAGGTAATTTACTCTTTTAAATTCGAGGACGAATTTTATATAAGGAGGGGAGGATGTAATAACCCCAAAATTTTTTTTTTTATATAAAAAGGGATAGAATAGTCCTTTAAAATTGATATAAGGGGTAAAATTGGAAGGAATCAAAAGTTAATGGCATAACTGTAGATCCGTTGAAGTGGTAAGGGCAAAATGGGAATTTTCAAAGTTTGATTTGACTTAAATGGGGGTTTGTCTGGCGGTGGGTTGGCTGAGAAGAGGGAATTGAGACAGAGAGGGAGAGGAGTTCTCAGGCGACAGAGAGGAAAAAAAAAAAAAAAGAAGAAGAGGGAAGGAAAGGAAGAAAGAAGAAGAGGAAGGGGATTCGAGGAGGAGGGAGATCCCGGTTGCACTTCCAGCTGAAGGGAAAAGTGTAGATCTCCTTCCCCTCTACGCAAGGACCTCGATTTCCAAAAAGAAAAAGGTAAATATCCATCCCTATCTAGTCTTTTGATGACATTAGGCTATACAAAGGGTGGATATAGTCTAGAGGGGTCGGATAAGGGTTGTAGAGGTGGTTAAAAGAAGAAGAATCGGATTTTGACAAATTTTTCCGGCACTACGGAAAAACTGTGTCGAAGTCCCAACTTCGGCAAATTATTTAGGGGGTCAAACGGCCTCCGATGATGATGCATGTTATCTCTTTGGAATCCTCTGTGAGTGTAGAATGTTAGGTAAAAATTTCATCAAATTTGGAGTCCTGAAAGTGGATCAAACCCGGGATGAAGTAACCGGCTGTCGGTCCGGGTTACTGTTCATCCGAGTGGGAAAATAAGAAATTTTATGCCAAAATAGGGTATTAAGCCTAGATTAGGCTAAGAGAAACCTTGTACTCATGCAAGGGAGTCCCTAATACACATAAATGATGAGTTAATTAATAGAAAAGGAAAAAGAGAAAGAAAAGAAAAGATTTAGGGAACGAGGGAGTTGAATCAATTAAAGTTCCCTATATTATAATTGGCACGTAGATTATAGCCCTTGATACAAAACTAAATGTATTGTAAATGCATGTCACAGTTAGGCAAGAAGCTAGGGAACAAGAGGAAGAAGTCCCCTGCTGCCTACTGTAAAATTCTAGAGGCGTATCAGGGCTGTGCCAGATTGACAGGTGAGTGGGAGCTTGTACTTTGCACCATGAGCACATTCCTTATTCATTTTCATGAATGTCGCCAAGTGTGAATTGATTCCACTTGAGCATATTGATTGATATTGTAGTAGATTTCTCTATAATCTTGATTCTCTATGCTTGATTATTCTGTACATGCATTTGAGGGAACATTGAGAGGAATTACGAGGGGTTGATGAGTAATCAAATTGATTCCGAATTGTGAAATGATTTCTTTTGTAAATTGATTTCATTTCCTCTATTTCAAAGATTTGTAGAGCCTTTTTAGTGGTATATTGAGTTGTATTGCACTTCCTTGACCCTCACTCCCAACCCTGATGTTAGTTTATGATTGGGTCGGAGTCGAGTGAGTGGTAATCTTGATTATGCTCCTTTTTAGTAGAGTATTGGGATGGTGCATTATGGCATTCATGCATGGCTTGGCAGTATCTGCAGGACACCTATAGTCGATGGGGGTTGAACATCGGCCTTTGTGCACATAGTAGCCTTCTGGGTGGGCGGAGCCCAGTCCCTTCCTAGGGGGGGACACGGCCCTAGGCGTAGGATCGGCCGGTCCTACGACTTATATTCTGCTTGCCGCCGGGCATAGTAAGACCCCGCGAGGTGCAGTATGGCTTTCCGCGGATGTAGAATTCCCGCGAGGTGCCGTTTAGTATGTAGATGTGAGATGGATTTCTGTTCTGGATACTGGCCAGCATTTACATGATCAGTGTGGTATCTTATCCTGCATATGCATGTGACAGTAGGGAGTTGTTGCTGGTTCGCCTGGGGCGTAAAACCCACCTCCCGATAGCTGTCTAGCATTTACATTATCGATATGGTGTCTTATCCTGCATATGCATGTGACAGTGGGGAGTTGTTGCTGGTTCGCCTGGGGCGTAAAACCCACCTCCCGACAGCTGTCTAGTGATGATTTACATATTGGTGTGGTGTCATATTCGATATATGCATATGGCAGTAGGGAGTTGTTGCTGGTTCGCCTGGGGCGTAAAACCCACCTCCCGATAGCTGTCTAGTGATGATTTCAGCATATTGACACCTGATTTGTATGTTCCAGCATTATGATCTGTTGAGCATATTCATGAGTAGCATATATGTTTACTTGATTATTCCATATATGCTTCAGATGAGTTGATATTGATTGTGGTGATATTGATGATTTACTCCATATTCTCTATGTTGAGATCATGTTCATCTTGTTATTGATCTTGAGATTTCATCTCGAGCCATGATTATATTCTGTCTCATATGCATAGTACTCTCTACTCCACTCACTGAGTATTTATATACTCACTCCCCAGTTTTGTGTTTTTGATTGCAGGGCAGGTATTGTATAGAGAAGAGCAGGGTTAGAGATTGCTTGCTAGCTGTGCCGCTCCATAGTGTAGCATAGTATAATGTAGATAGAGATTTATCCCCTTTTGGTGTATTATAAACCTTCTGTTGTATTTAGTGTATAGTTACAGTTATAGATCCTGTTGTGGATATGGGTTTGACCATGGATGAAATGGGAACCAGATTTTTATATAGATGAGTTATATGCCTGAGATGATGTATTGATATATATTGTCCAGGTTCATTATGTGACAGATTATGTGATTGCTGCTCTGACAGGTAGCATTGTTGTATGTAATGAGATAATCCTGACAGGTCACCATAGGAAAGGTGATCATTTTGTGCATGTATCATGCCAAAATTTTCAAGATTTATTGATGATTGATAGGTAGTAGGGTTCTACGCGGTGGCTGGTGGCCTTATGCCTACCCGCACCCTAGGACCGTCGCGGCGGCCCGCCGGGAACGGGGCGGGGGTCGTGACACCTAGATGAAGAGATCTACATGAACCAACCCGAATGTTTCATTGTCCCAGGTCAAGAGAAAAAGGTATGTAGGTTGATTAGATCTCTTTATGGTCTAAAACAAGCCCCCAAACAATGGCACCTTAAATTTGATGAAATAATTCTAACTAATGGATTTAAAATTAATAACACAGATGAATGTGTATATTATAAAAAGAAGAATAACAAAATTATAATTTTATGTTTATATGTAGATGATATCCTAATTTTTGGATCAGACTTAGAAATTATTAATGAAGTAAAACAATTTTTATCTCTAAAATTTGACATGAAAGAATTAGGACAAGCAGACCTAATCCTTAATACTAAAATCATAAGGAATGAAAATGGAATAACTTTGTCCCAAAGCCACTATGTGGAGAAAATTCTTAAAAAGTTTCACTACTCTGATTGTCATCCTGTATCTACTCCCTATAATCCATCTCTTCATCTAAAGAAGAACTTAGGTGATCCAGTCAATCAAAGCTTGTATGCCCAGATCATTGGTTCTTTAGGATTTCTTGCAAATTATACCAGACCTGATATTGCATACTCTGTGAACCGACTAAGTAGATATACTCACAATCCTAATAATGATCATTGGACTGCTCTAGAAAGAATTCTCAGGTACCTTAAGGGTACCATATTTCTAGGATTACACTATTGTGGTTATCCTGCTGTTCTGGAAGGCTATAGTGATGCCAACTGGATCAGTGATACAGTTGACACCAAATCCACCACTGGTTTTGTCTTTCTTTTAGGAGGTGCAGCTGTATCATGGAAGTCTACCAAACAAACTGTAGTGGATAGGAGCACCATGGAATCTGAAATGATTGCCCTAGATACTACTAGCATTGAAGCCGAGTGGCTTAGAGATCTACTGATAGATTTGCCTATTGAGACTTCACCATTACCTTCTATATCTATTCATTGTGACTGCAGATCTGCTATAGATAAATGCAATCAAGAAAATGCAAATGTGAAAATGAATAGGCACTTGAAAGTGCGCCATAAATCATTGAGATACAAATTAAAGAATAACTTGATTGCACTAAATTTTGTAAGATCCGAAAGGAATCTAGCTGATCAGCTTACCAAAGGATTATCTAGAACAGTGGTTCTAGAGTTGTCGAGGGGGATGGGGCTAAGCCCATAAGTAAAGTCACCACGGTGGTAACCCAACCTGAAAAGGTTCAATGGGTACAAAACAAGCTAGATAGGTGACTAATGAGGAGCACTATTTGTTTTTCCCATCCCTAGGGCAACAGTGCTCATAAAAAGCAAGGGTTAGGTTGAGTTTTTACTCTTAATGAATCCGAGACCCATGAGGCAGGGTACCTACTTGCTCGTACCCTTTTTCAGGATTCACCTATATGCGTGTAGTCGTGAGGCCTCGACTGTGGGAAGTGGGCTGTTCCCTAATAACACACATGAAGAGATACCTGCGCATGGCCGTAAAGCGCAAACCCGCTTCGAGCATGTTCACGCTATATTATGTGTGCTGTTGATGAAATCTGAGCCATGGACCAAGGTTCAAGGCATAGTCCACCTTGGCTCCACAGAGGTAATCAATTGTCACTAAGTGAAGGTTCAAACCGAAAGGTACCTACACCTATTACATAATATAAGATACTCAGCATTTTATTTTGATTTTTTTTAAATTTTATTTTGATTTTAAATTTTTTAAATATTTAATTTATGTGGGGGATTGTTGAATTAAATCAAATAATTTAAAATTTGAAAACCAAAATTGGTTAACGGCCAAGTGGCAAGCATCCGTGCACAAGCAAGGGAGCAAACATGGAAGAATTTCTAATGAAAGCAAACCATGACAAGTGTCATGTATCCAGCGCAGGAGCAAACATGGAAAGGCCCCTCGAAGAAAAAAGGAAGCATGAACGGCCAAGATGCAATAAGCCGAAGAATCAAAGGAGCACAAGAAGACACGTCATCAATCCGCGGGAGGGGAATCTTCTTCTTTTGACGTGTCTGAGCCTATATAAAGGGCTCTAGGGATCATTTCAAAGGACAATCAAAATTTTCTCTTCTCCCTATTCCAAGAGTCTAGATAAAAAAAGGCTCTAGGGATCATTGGGGAGAAAAGAAATAAAGAAAATTTTTCTTCTCCTCATAATTTTTCTAAGTTTCTTTTGAGCTATCTGCAAGCGTGAACGTGCTCTTCTTTCTTCCCTGGAGGCGCACTGACGGGGAAGACGTGGTTCTGTATTGGGTCGTCGTATCTGTAGGAGATCTGTGCCAGCAGACCCGTGCGTGGGGGGCATAAACTTTCCTGGGACAGCGCATCAGCGTGCTTCGATCCACAAGCCATCTTCTCTCTCTTTCTTCATTTTATTATTATATTGTCAAGTTAGTTATTTGCTAGTTTATTCTTCTTATTTATTGTTTTTGAATATTAGAAATATTTAATTATATTTGTGCATCTAGGCTAACAATGTTTACACAACGGTGCCCGTTGCTTATTCTGCTTCTAATTGGATTGTAGATTCTGGAGCAATGAGGCATGTAGCAAGAGATCCGTCGGGTTCGTTATTTTCTATCAAGTTCGAGTTGGGAGAATGAAGAAAATTCATAGAGAATAGTATAGACAACCCCTAGTTTTCATAATTCATAGCTTCTTGCTCGGTTGACTTGCTTGTATCACAACCCTTCATTTTTACTATCATCCTACACCTTCTAATCTCTTTCTATTTTTTAGTTTTCTCATAATTGCTTAAACTTTTGTTCTCATTTAAAAAGCTCTTAAGGATTCCTTAATCTACCCTTAACCTTCCAACCTTTAATTGACAAGTAGGTTGCAAGAGAAAAAAATATTTATGTGAAACTTGAGCTTAAATTATATAAATGATGCAGCAAATGAGTTGAGAGATGGATACATCCATATTCCAAACTTATATAACCAACTGAAAAATGGCAACACAGCCAAAAGTATTTAACATTATTGTAATCCACTAGCAATGTCACAAATCAAAGGATTAAGTTTTTCTTCCAATGAAGCATAAAAGAATGGAAAATCTCCTTATAGGTAGGGGTGGCAAAATATGACCCGACCCGCCAATCCGACCCGTGTTCGACCCGCCATAAATAGGTTTGGGTTTGGCCTAAACAGGTTCGGATCGTAAACAGGTCGACCCGTTTAACCTGTTTATTAATTGGGTCGGATATGGGTTTTAGATGTCTGACCCGTTTAAACCGTTTAACCCGTTTAACTGTTGGGCAGGTTAAACAGGTCTAAACAGGTTAAACGGGTTAAACAGGTTAAACAGGTCTAAACAGGTTAAACGGGTCTAAACAGGTCTAAACAGGTCGGGTTGGGCAGGTTAAACAGATTGGGTTGGACAGATTAAACAGGTCTAAACAGGTTAAACGGGTCAGGTTGTGCAAACAGGTTAAACAGGTCCGATCGGGTTGGGTAAACAGGTTACCTGTTTATTAAACAGGTTAAACGGGTCGGGTCGGGTTATCTGTTTAATAAACAGGTCAGGTTCAGGTTTGTAATTCCTGACCCGTTTAATAAACAGGTCGGATTCAGATTTATAGTTTTCTGACCCGACCTGTATTTGACCCGACCTGTTTATGCCTGATCCGACCCGACTGCCATTCCTACTTATAGGGAAGGTATAAAGGGTTGTCGAAGTTGCAATAACCTAGTGCAGTAGAATTCGTGTTATTTCCCTTATATTAATTATTTTAGAAGAAGAAAACCTTGTTTTAGGCACTTGCTTGAAAGCCTCTATTTTTGTGCTCGCTTCTTTTGTTAACATCATTCTCAACAGTATTGCTTTATGCTAGCAGTGCAATTCTAGAACAAGTCTCCATATTCACATCGTTAATTTAGAATTCTGTCTTATCCTTCTCCATAAATTCCTGAGAGGGAAGACCATCGTTGCACAAAATTAAGTCATACCATCACAAACCATTCATGTAATATTTTAACATCCAAGCTCTCCCTGATTGCTTGAAATTTTGTTGCCACTGCACCATCATTCAAGTTACTGCTTCAACCTGCATGGGATAATTCAGAACAACCATGGTTAGCGATCCTCTCGATTCTTACATAATTAAATATCCTTGACTTCAGTTACCCCAGACTCCCCTGCAGCAATTGCAATAATTTCTGCTAAACTTAGCTACTCTTCTATTTTTGAGAAGTGATGAACTTGAAAAGAATTCGTATATTAGTATGTTCTAGACTGATATGCTCATTCATTTCCTCAGAATAGTTGCAGTTTGTTGGAGAATGCTACTTTTAAGTACATTAGAACTTAGAGTGGCCACAATTTATGCTGGATAAGAGTGTGAAGGCTGTCTCTATACAGTATAATGTATATTGATTTGCCAAATTGCTTGATAAGTCCAAGAAACAATAGATTTAGTATCCATCAACTGTGTCCTAGTGATTGGGAACCCATCTTCTGCATTGCATAAATTCTCAACTCAAAAAGCTTCACCAAATATATGAACTACTTGCAGAATGGGATCAATCAGCAGAACACATTAATGTTAAAGAGGGCCATCATTTATTCATTTTAACCCTGTGCAAGTGCTCTGTTCATCCATTTTCCATATAAGTGGGAGAATACATTTTAATTGATGATTCATTCCGTGATGCAAGCACCATCATAGTACATGCATGGTAATTTAACACCATGCAGGTACAAAAAAAACTAGAAATTTGAATGACACAATTCATCAATGTTGTACTACAGCATCTGCCTCCAGCATGAAGAGTAAATGCATTCTCCTCAGAATAACCAACTCGATCAGCCACCTGTTCTGAAGCGAATATATTGGAAGGAATTTGTCTTGGTTTTCCATCCTTTTTATTCTGTTCCCTATGGAAAATGACTCGAGCTAGCAAAATCTGAAGAGATGGCAGACTCATCAAATTACCTTCTATATGTGAAGAATGAATGGCTCTATGAAAATATACAAGGTGCAAGAAGAAATGCATTTCAGAGGTTTTATATTTCTGATTTTGTTTAATCATTTCCTGAATCTGCTTTCAATCGATGTCGACTTCCCACAGAGCCCATACAATGAAAGGCGACAAGTCTTTTGTGACCGTACACGAGTTCCTTGTCTCACCTGATAATAAAAATAGTCTTGGTCACTTTGGGTGTCTAAACCTCCTGAAGAACAGTGTAAATGAGAACTGTTACCTTTCCTCCCTGAGGTGTGCGAGTTTTCCAACAAAAGAGCCCATTACAACCAGGTCCGGATTCATACCCCCTGCAGTATGGCGATAATTAGTATAGCCAACAAAAAAATGAAAATGATTGAATAACATCAACGTGGATTGAATCAAGGTATTATAAAATCTATTGTTGGGTTTCAAATCAAAAAGCAACAAAATTAAAATGGTTTGAATGTTGAGACTCAAGAAAAAAGAAAAGAAACATATCAAAACCAAAATTTGCAATACTTTGCCTTATTAGACAAATGTTAAACACCTGACCATGTCCAAAAAAAAAAATCTAGCCTGAATGTGATTTGTAAATACAGGAAATCAAATCTCCAAAATAAAATTGGAAAGAAGCTTCAATTCTACACACTAGATATTGGTATATTAACATATCCACCATTATCAACATATCATAAGTTATTGATATTATAACCCCATGCTGTGATGAACTGTAACGAACGTCAACTCAAGAAAACATTGGAAAGATATTGGTCTTAACAACAAAAAGTACTCTACAGTATTTGCTGTTTTATTTCACCCATCTTTAGTCACACTATAAAACTAATGTCAAAACAAAGTAACAACCAGCCAACACTGTATCAGCTAGCTGATTAATTGTTCTATAATGTATTACCAGTTTCCATCGTAGAAAATTTAAACTGAAAATACAAATTTAAGATGAAAACTTGAATAACAAACATGAGTACGTCAACAGCAGTAAATAATAAACATTATTCTTGCTGTACAAGAAAAGATTGAAAATCATTTTGTGTGACATGTTTACAACAATTTTTACAAAATATGATGTACCTTTAACTTAGATCATTAAGATTCAGTTCTAGATTGCATAAGACGAATTTTAAAGAATAAAAAAATGGCAATAGCAGACGAAGAGAATTTGATAAATACACTTGTCTGCTTCAAAATATATGTTAGCAATATATCTCCTAACTAAATAAATAAATCTATAAATTCAATTAATAAAAAAAAAATCTTAAAGGAAATAATATACATGCATATCATTCGGCATCCAAATAATTCTATTTTAATACAAAATAAATCTATTCTAGCACAAAGTAAATCTATGCATTTAATAAGTTTATATCATAGAATTTCAAATCCTACCAATCTACTAATATTAAATTAAAAATAAAGGTAGAAGAAAGTAGCCTGATTGAAAGCAGGTCGAAGCGCGTAGACGCTGTCCCAAAGAAGTATTTGTCCCCACGTACGGGTCACCCGGCAATCCTTCTCGGAGATACGACGACCCTACAACTTCTTCTTCGGCACGTCTCGGAAGAAGTCAAAGCGAACCCGATCGAACTTGCAGATCCAGCAAAGAACGGAATGAAAAGAACTAAATAAACTGAATAAAAATATAAAAATAAAATTTGGAAGTGGCTAAGAGGGAGAAGAATTTTTCCAGAATTTTTTCACTATTTTTCTGAAATTTTTCGTGCTTTCAAAGAGATGAAATCAAGGGGTTTAAATAGGAGTTTTTACAGGGGCCGTTTGGTCATTTGCGGACGCGTTTTCAAACGCGTCCGTTTTCAAATGCGTAACGCCCGCTGGGCGTTACCTTTTCTCAAACGCGCACGCGGCCCGAGATTTTGGCCGCGTGCGCATTTAAGTTTTTTTTTTTTTCAACAATCCCCCACAAAAAAAAACTTAAATAATTTTAAAATCAAAATAAAATGCTGGATATCTTATATTATGTAATAGGTGTAGGTACCTTTCGGTTTGAACCTTCACTTAGTGACAATTGATTACATCTGTGGAGCCAAGGTGGTCTTAACCTTGAACCTCGGTCCATGGCTCAGATTAAATCAACAACACACATAATATAGCCCGATCTGGGTTCTAAGCGGGTTGCGCTGTTATGGCCATGCGCAGATATCTATCATGTGCTTTTTAGGGAATCGCCCATTTTCCATAATCGCGGCCTCACGACTACACATATAGGTGAGTCCTAATAAGGAAGCTAGCAAGGAAGCTCCTGCCTCTTGGGTCTCGGACTCATTAAGAGTTATACAAACGAACTCATCCTACCGCTTGCTTTTATGAGCACTAGCGCCATAGGGATGAGGAAAACATGAAATAGTGCTCCTCTTAGTCACACTTCGGTTTGTTTCTACCCATTGAACCTTTTAAGGTTGGGTTCCCACCGTGGTGATCTATCTTTATGGGCTAAGCCCCATCCCCCTCGACGACTCTAGAACCACTGTTCTAGATAAACCTTTTGTAAGCTGATCAGCCAAATTATTTTCTGATTTTACAAAATTCAAGGCAATAACATTATTTTTCAATTTATATCTCAATGATTTATGACGTACTTTTAAGTGCCTGTTCATTTTTACATTGGCATTTTCTTGGTTGCACTTATCTATTGCAGATTTACAGTCACAATGTAAGGAGACAGGTGGTAAAGGTGACTCATCTACAGGAAGGTCTATAAGTAGATCTCTGAGCCACTCAGCCTCAGTGCTAGTAGTGTCTAAAGCTATCAGTTCAGACTCCATGGTACTCCTAGATATTAAGGTTTGTTTGGTGGATTTCCAAGACACAGCAGCACCTCCTAGGAGAAAGACGTATCCTGTGGTGGATTTAACATCTAAGGTATCGCTGATCCAGTTGGCATCACTATAGCCTTCTAGAACAGCAGGAAACCCACTAAAGTGCAAACTATAGGACTTGGTACCCTTAAGATACCTAAGAATTCTCTCTAATGCTGTCCAATGATCTCTATTTGGATTAACAGTATATCTACTAAGTCTATTTACAGCATATGCTATGTCTGGCCTAGTGTAGTTTGTTAGGAATCCTAGTGAGCCTATGATTTGAGCATATAGGCTTTGAAGGATAGGAGTTCCTAAGTTCTTCTTAAGATGTGTAGAGGGATCAAAGGGAGTAGAGACAGGCTGACAATCCGAATAATTAAATTTATTGAGTATCTTGTCAACATAATGACTTTGGAATAACTCAATTCCATTTGCACTTCTAATTATTTTGGTATTTAAAATTAAGTCAGCTTGTCCCAAGTCTTTCATATCAAACTTATGACTTAAAAATTGTTTTACTTCATCAATTATCTGAAGATTTGTCCCAAAGATCAGTATATCATCTACATAAAGGCACAAGATCACAAATTTGTGTCCAACTCTCTTATGATATACACATTCGTCTGTGCTATTGATTTCAAATCCAAATGTCATTATGGTTTCATCAAATTTCAAATGCCATTGCTTAGGTGCTTGTTTAAGACCATAAAGAGATCTGACTAGTCTGCAAACTTTATTTTCTTGGCCTGGGGTTTTAAATCCCTCTGGTTGGTCCATATAAATTTCTTCATTTAAGTCTCCATTTAGAAAAGCTGTCTTAACATCCATCTGATGAATCACTAATCTATGAATGGAGGCTAATGCTATAAGGACCCTAATAGTAGTTATCCTAGCTACAGGTGCATAAACATCAAAGAAATCTACCCCAGGTCTCTGAGTAAAGCCCTTGGCAACTAATCTAGCCTTAAATTTATCTACAGAGCCATCAGGCCTAAGTTTCTTCTTAAAGATCCATTTGCATCCTATTGTTTTACAACCAGGAGGAAGATCAGTCAATTCCCAAGTATGGTTTTGGATAATTGATTGCATCTCATTGTCCACAGCTTCTCTCCAAAAAGGTGAATCCAAAGATTTCATTGCGTCCTCAAAGGTAGTTGGAGAGTCTTCTATTAGGAAGGTATAAAAATCATCTCCAAATGTTTTCTCTATCCTGGATCTTTTACTCCTCCTAGGTTCTGCTTCTACTTCTATTGTTCTTGTCCTTATTCTACTAGAGCTACTAGCTATACCGCTATCTACTCTAGTCTTAAGTGGAAAGGTGTCTTCAAAATATGTTGCATCTCTGGCTTCTATGATAGTGTTGTTACTAATATCATTTATTTCTGAACTTATTACCAGAAATCTATTGGCATTACTATTGGCTGCATAACCTATGAATATGGCATCCACTGTTTTAGGGCCTATTTTCTTTCTCTTAAAATCAGGTATTTTTACTTTTGCCAAGCACCCCCACACTTTTAAATAGCTAAGATTAGGTTTTCTATGTTTCCAAACTTCATATGGGGTTAGATCATTATTTTTAGAGGGAATTCTATTAAGGATATAACAGGCTGAAACAAGAGCTTCCCCCCACAAATTTTCTGGTACTCCTGAGCTTATAAGCATGGAGTTCACCATATCCATTAAAGTCCTATTCTTCCTTTCTGCTACTCCATTTGATTGGGGAGAATAGGGTGCAGTCACTTCATGAATGATTCCATGATCTTCACAGAATTGAGTTATGTCATTTGATGTATATTCACCTCCCCGATCTGATCTAAGAATTTTAATTTTCTTTTCCTGTTGGTTCTCAGCTTCAATCTTAAAAATTTTAAATTTGCTGAGCACCTCATCCTTGGTTTTAATTAGGTAGATGTAACAGAACTTCGATAGATCATCTATAAATGTTACAAAGTATCTGTTACCTCCCCTAGAAGTTCTACCAGAGTCACAAACATCACTATGAATCAACTCTAATAGATCAGAATCCCTATTAACAGATTTAAAAGGCTTCCTAGGGAGTTTGGCTTCTACACAAGTTTGACATTTCTCATGGTTCTTGAGATCACTTTTTGGTATTAGATTTAGGTTCATAAGTTGCTTAATTGAATTATAATTTACATGACCTAATCTACCATGCCAAATAGAAGGAGGCTCTATATTCATAATCAAAGGATTTTCATTTATTGAAGGAGCTATTACATTCAATTTGAACAATCCTTCACTAAGGAATCCTTTTCCAATAAACATAACACCATGAGAAATTACAACCTTATTGGACTCAAAGACAAGACGAAAGCCTTGCTGGACAAGCAAAGAACCACTAATGAGGTTTCTCCTAACAACTGGAACATGTTGGACGCCGTGCAGTGACAGGACTTTTCCAGAGGTAAGCTTTAAGTCCACACGTCCTACTCCTAACACACGTGCCTCCGAGCTGTTTGCCATGATCACAGCTCCTCCACTTGAGATCTGGTAAGAAGAAAACCAGGAACGATCCGAACAAATATGAATACCAGCTCCGGTATCAATCCACCAATCTAGTGCTTGTAAAGTCATGTTAACTTCAGGAGTGAAGGAAACAGACCTGAAAGCTGTCTCAGAGGAGCCAGCGCCGGAAGTCACCATGTTGACTTGAGCACTGGATGTGTGTGGACCCTTCTTCTTAGATTGAAGAGGTGCAGTCTTCTTATAGAAGCACTGTGGAGACAAATGGTTGGTCCGACCACACACATAACAGAAACGAGCACCACCTTCCTCTTTCTTCTTCTTCTTCTGCTCCTGGGATTGAATAGGCTTCCCATTGTAGTGGTGGTTAGGGTTTCTAGGGTTGTAGGGTTTCTTCTTGAAATTCTTACGGAAGGGTCGGTTCTGATTTTTCTTAGGAGGAGCTTCTACATTATATGCATTATTTTTAGATCCAGTAGAGGTATTATTTCTGAGCCTATGCTGCTCTTCAATCCTAATGGAGTTTAAGACTTGGGTTAGGGTGAGAATTCCTTGGGTATGGCTCAGGGTCTTAGCAAAATCAGACCAGGAAGTAGGTAGTTTATCTATCAAACAGGCTACCTGGAATGATTCATCCAAATTGGTTCCATTAGCCCTAAGCTGGTGGATCAGGGTTTCAAATTCATGAATTTGGTCATTCATAGGCTTTGAGTCCACCATCCTAAACTTATTGAAATCGGAGGCCTTGAACCTCTTTACCCCAGCATCATCAAGACCATATTTGCTATCTAGGGTGTCCCAGAGTTCTTTGGCACTCTTGGCTGTGTAATAGATATCATACAGCCTCTCAGAAAGAGCGCCTAGAATTCTATGGATACAATGATAATCTATCTCATCAGGTGTCCTAGAGGGTGTGCTAGTGGAGGCAGAATGTTCAGTGTTGGAAGAGGTAGTTGGGTTGGACCCGTTATCAACTTCGATCGTACTTTCACCTATGGCTGAGATTAACCCTAATGTGGTGAGCCAGAACCGCATTTGGTTCTGCCACCTCCTAAAGTTATGGCCATCAAATTTTTCAGGTTTGGCACTAAGATGGTCACTAGTGTTTGAGGCCATAGGATCAGGGTTACAGAATAGTGACAGAAACCTGATTGAAATCAAAAAAATCTATGTCAAAAGATTGCAGTAATATTTATATTGAACTTTGGATGTCTAATTGATATATCCAAAAAACTAATAGCCAGATCAGCTCCAGATCGGTGGTGGAGCACTAGGCTCACTTAAGTACCAGCCTTTCTTAGGCACGTATGCCTTTTTGACAAGCTTTTCTTAGACACTATTAGTTAGTGGATATAATCACTAGAAATCACACAAATTCAATATTTAAAATAACCTAAATGCAAATTTAAATTAGATATTGTGGATTAACTAATTTCAAAATTTTTCGTTTGAATTTTCCGAATTAGCAATGATTGATTACTAATTTAGTAGTAGCAAATCAATTATTTTAATTGAGATCTAAAATATCAATTTAATGAATTATATGTTAGATTTGAATTATTGCCTTATTGAAATAATTGATTACTAATTTTATGGCAAATCAATTATTGTAATTAAGATCTAAAATGTCAATTCAGCGAATTAAAATATTTATTCCTTTATTAGAATAATTTATTGAGATCTAATAAGTCAATTCAATAGATTAACTATTATGTATCAACCAATTTCCGAATTTCCCGTTTGAATGGGATCTGGAAATTACTCCTTGAGAAGTCCAAATGGAGGTATAATAAACCTCTTGGAGGTTAACCAAATTATTAACTCTTTAGAATAATTTATTATTGATGATGTGCTAGCAAAAACAATTATTGCAATTAAAATCTAATATGCCACAATTGTAATAAAGAATTTAATTAATTATATATTACTAACAAAAATAATTACTTCTTTGGATTGTTAGCAATATATCTCCTAACTAAATAAATAAATCTATAAATTCAATTAATAAAAAAAAAATCTTAAAGGAAATAATATACATGCATATCATTCGGCATCCAAATAATTCTATTTTAATACAAAATAAATCTATTCTAGCACAAAGTAAATCTATGCATTTAATAAGTTTATATCATAGAATTTCAAATCCTACCAATCTACTAATATTAAATTAAAAATAAAGGTAGAAGAAAGTAGCCTGATTGAAAGCAGGTCGAAGCGCGTAGACGCTGTCCCAAAGAAGTATTTGCCCCCACGTACGGGTCACCCGGCAATCCTTCTCGGAGATACGACGACCCTACAACTTCTTCTTCGGCACGTCTCGGAAGAAGTCAAAGCGAACCCGATCGAACTTGCAGATCCAGCAAAGAACGGAATGAAAAGAACTAAATAAACTGAATAAAAATATAAAAATAAAATTTGGAAGTGGCTAAGAGGGAGAAGAATTTTTCCAGAATTTTTTCACTATTTTTCTGAAATTTTTCGTGCTTTCAAAGAGATGAAATCAAGGGGTTTAAATAGGAGTTTTTACAGGGGCCGTTTGGTCATTTGCGGACGCGTTTTCAAACGCGTCCGTTTTCAAATGCGTAACGCCCGCTGGGCGTTACCTTTTCTCAAACGCGCACGCGGCCCGAGATTTTGGCCGCGTGCGCATTTAAGTTTTTTTTTTTTTTTTCAACAATATATTGAAAGAAATTATAACTCACAGGTTTTCTCTGTCAAAATTGGTATTGTAGCCGTTACTGTGTAACAAACTAGGAGAAATGGCATAGTGATTGACGCTCCCAACAAATTGTTCCTCTTGGTGCCCTTGAGTATAGCTGATTTTTAAAGTTCTAATCTCATTATTCAATTCATTTTCCCATTGTTTTAGTGACATATCTTGTGCAGCAGAAGACTGATTTTGGTTCTGACAACTGACACCATTTTGTGGCAGAACTTGGTTCTTCTCAGGTTTTGGAAGACTAGCAAATCCAGGCCTATACTTTTCTGCAGCTTGAAGCCATGCATTCTCCAACCTTCGCTCATCAGTAGGTGTCATGTGTGTCCTTTGCATTAAAAACTCCTGGGCTGTCTCTTTGGTGTTGCTAGCTCCATTATTTCCTTCTGAAGAAAACGTGGGAAAAATTGCCACTTGCAAGTCTTTGTCTGCCACCTGAGAGCTATTCTCTTGTGTTCTCTGCATCCTTCCATCAGAATGATCCAAATTTTTCCTAGTCATGTTGGGGTTCCCTTTGAGTCCATCTTTATCAGAAGATTTGTTTAAAATATCAGATTCTACCTTCCTTTCCTTATCCAGGTTTGTGATTACTTCTGTCAGGTTGTTGATTGGAGAGTTTGACATGAAAGTTTCAGTCAAAAGTCCTAATCTGACCTCTACATTCTGTCTCAGCACAATCTCCATTGAGTTTGTGATACTTCTCAAGAATCTCTCAGCTCTGGGTTTTATATTCTTATCCTCAAATGCTATGAAAGCAACCAAAATGCCTGCAAAGCAGTAGCACATTAACTTACATGCAAGCAACTTCATTGCAATACGAATGACTGACCAGCTATTTGCCTTTTGTAGATACAAAAAATATTAGCTTAAAAAAGGGTATGTAACAAAATATAAAGAAACAGCTTTGAATATAATATCCACTATAAATGGAAAGCGTTGATAAACTTGTGTTTTATGTGAAACACAATAACAAAATTTTTATAACCCTGCAGACATGGTGCATGAGGTCAAGGATAAACATTGAAGGGCTGGGTGCAGCAGCCCATAAGAAAAATTTAACAGCCAGGCAACAGCTATCTCAGAGGTCCCGAAATATCAGAATTCTCAGGAACATGCTATGAAATTTAATTGCCTTAAATATGCGAAGTTCCAAAAATTACATAAAATTATTTTTTATCTCTAAACTTTTTCAGAAGTGTTCAAGATATGTTAATACTTGAAATCTGCCCGTACATACACCTCTAGACATATATAATTTCACATATATCATAAGCTATGGAGCATTGTGTGATAATATATAAGGCTAAAGCTTCCATAGAAATAGAAAATCATGGAAATATATAAGTCACCAAGAGTTTGACATTTACTTGATTTTAATGCTTTCCCTCAAGAACCTAAAATGTACAACAGGCTAATTAGCTGCTGTTTTTTTTTTGGTACATTTTGGCTGCTGATTTCAATTGTTGAGTGCTACTGCCTCAAGGATCTCCACACAGTAGAACCCTTACTGAGTTGTAGCAAGGTATCAAAAACAAAAGTGCGAAAAGTTTAATTAAATGGAAGCAGACTAAAGGACTATTATTTATTAGTTCCAAGGAGCACCAATCTGGTCTTGACTTCTGGCTGGTGGCCAAGGTCATACATTCCACATAACAACATAAGCATCATCTACATACATGGAAGGATTGCAGAGCTGATCAGCATACCACGGCATGGCATCACATGATAAATACAGTATCAGCGCTTTGCTGGCACACTGCACTGGCATGATACCAGCTGCATCCCAGTATTGGGCATGCTACAGTGCCTGTGCATGCTAGTGCATGCCAAGCATACAAAGCACCAGCATGAAACAGCATGTCAGGCATGACCTTTATATGTACCTGGCTAGCTCCAGGCCAGAATGCCACTGGCACAATTAATTCAATCCTTACTAATATGATCACAAACAAGTGCACAGACATGTAATAAATGCTTAAGAGAAGTAAATGAGTAGTCAAGCAGAGAAAGCTTCCCTATGTCGGTCTAGAGCATGTCAATCAACTATTTAGTCAGATAATAGTCTGGGATAAAATTATGGCCTACCTTCATGTTCAGTGATTGATACTAGCTTTCCATGAACTCCAAGTAATTCTCTCAATGTCTTCGAATGACATCTTTGGATGCACCTTCTCCAAATCTCAGCCAACT
Source organism: Phoenix dactylifera (assembly GCF_009389715.1). NCBI lineage: Eukaryota > Viridiplantae > Streptophyta > Magnoliopsida > Arecales > Arecaceae > Phoenix > Phoenix dactylifera. The sequence goes on from NW_024068001.1 coordinate 226,140, forward strand.
TGTCAGGGCTTACACACCTTACAACTCTTTTTCCTGGGGCATCATTTGTCTGTGTGGAATCCAGTAAGCTTCTATCGACAAATCTACTATGTGAAGGCAACACATCACAGATTAAGTTCTCATTCATTGTCATTCTATATGATGATGATGAGCCATTAAGGCTTGGATGTCCATTGGTCGATCTAGGAATCAAACCTACATTTGGTTCCTGAGGCATAAGTGAAGGATGAGACTTGTTCTTGCAAAGTGGGATGTCTTTGACCATTTCAGATGCATTATCATTAAATTTTTTAGCACTGTGTTTGCAGATGCTGCTTGATTGATTAGTTTCCAAATTATGGCCAGAGCCAAGCTGTAGAAGAGCTGCAGTGAACCATGTTGAGCGTTCGCTTGAAAGCCTTAACTGCTTTTCGGCATCTGAAAGAATCTTCAATGCTTGTTGCAACCTCTCTAATTCAGCTTCAGTTACTGGAGAATAATCCAGGGGCAAAGGAATATAAGAATCAGACCTTTGAGTCAATCTGAGTTAATTGCAGAACAACATACACCACCATTATCAGATACAGTTTATGTGGACAAAAATTAACACATGCAAATATAGTTGATGTGACATTTTAAATTTAGAAAATAGTACTGCTGTAAAGAAATGTGAAAGGGGCAGAAGCAAAACATTTGGGGCCTATTTAGATATGGCTAACAATCCTGCAAGAATCGGACCTGTTGGTCCATGTAGCTTGCATTTTTTAAGGGCCTGTCCATTATCCAGCCTTTGGGCTGCAGAAAGAAAAAAAAAAGACAAATGAAGGTCTTTTTTCCTTCTCATAGGATTTGTACTGGAGGTGTTTAGCTGATAGAGCCATGCTTGAATGGGAACCTGATCCATGAATCTTGCAGGACTTTAGCATCACTTGTTGATAGTAGCAAATGACAGAAGAGAAACCAAAGAATTATGCCAAAATGGTACAATCAATGATGATAATGAAATTAAATTAAAAAAAAAGTTGCAACTTATGCAAAGATATAAGAATGCCACAGTAAACTGATATTAATACAGTCAAATGTTGACAGTACATTGGTAACAAGAAATATTAATCAGGTAACATGAATTTTTCTGAGTTCATGTTGAATATAACACCACCTTCAGGACTTGATTCAAACCAAAATGATACTTTTCTCCGAAAACTTCATATGGATTTACATGTGCATGACCCATCAATTTGACAGCCTGAAACCATCTGAGCAGCATTTATGAAATGAATCTGCTCCATGTTTGAATGACAAAGGCCCAATTTGAAATTAGCATATTGATTGAGCAGTTTGCCTCAAGAATAAAGGGTATCACATACTATGCATAAAGATATTGAGCTCACTATGTGTTCATTTTACTAAAAGGTACTGATTTAGGTGACAGAAAGGAGTACTAGTTGAACTTTGTATACTCACAACTTCGCCTGCCAAGAGTTGTACTACCACATTGCGAGTTGGCCAACCGGTAAGTTCCAGCAATAATGTCCATTATGAGCCCAGCTAATTGAGACATCAGGGCCATCGGATCAACACCAGAATCCATCAGCTCTCTGGACCTTTCGACAGTTTCTGCAGTGTTTGATGACATGGCTATCTCCAAAAGATCAAGTAATTTCTCATCTGAGACAACCCCAACCTGGAAGTTTACACAATAAGTTGCTTCTGATATAAAAGAAGTCAATCCTACTACAAAATTCAAGATAAAGGAAAAGTCCAAGCCAATATTTAACAATCTTTAGTTTCACTAAAAAATTTATAATGCCTGTTTGACTATGACAGTTGCTATTATTGACAGCATCAGTGAAATCAAAACCCAAAAACTGATAATTCTAATATAGAGATTTAAAAACTTCATCAAAAAACAAACACCGAAACTCACAAATGCTAAATAAACATATCCTGGAAAAAGTGCAAAGATTAATCCTGTTTTCAGATTATTGACTCCCGAAATCAAAAGCTAACCAAATGCTCAGAAATCTTCTAACAATATCACTTGGTACGTTTTAGACTCTACAGAGTGAACCCATGTTTTGTTGTCATTAATACCTTCCCAGATAATGATCACCTTCACCAGCATTCGATAAATCAGATCAGTATCAGTTTGTCAAAACTAATATCAGAAAGATAAAATGCAAGGAAACTGTAATGAACAGAGATATTCGGAAGCAAACTCACTAGATCGTTAACAAGAGAAGTGGTTATTTTTCTTCCTAGCAAACTCAGTTGATCTAGCATTGTTTCTGCATCCCGAAGTGAACCATCTGAGTTTAATGCAATCAAATCTAGAGCCTCCAATTCAATATCAAGGTTTTCTGCAGCAGAAAGCTTTCTCAACCGGAGGATTATATCAGCATCTTTAACCTTCGAAAAAATGTACTTCTGACACCGTGATGCAATAGCTTGGGGCAAGTTGTCTGGCTCGATAGTTATGAATATGAAGACAACACGAGGTGGTGGTTCCTCAAGAAATTTCGTAAAGGCTGACCACATTTTGGAAGATAACATGTGGCATTCATCAATGACAAAGACTTTGTATCGTGAAAATGTTTTAGCCATGGCCAAATATTTTACCAATAACCTAATTCCGTCTATAACCTTCTTATTGGTGGCATCCACTTCTCTGAAATTTGTTCCACTTCCACCAGAAAAAGTGGTGCACTCACAACAGAAGCCACATGGTTTGTTATCTTCAGTAGATAGGCAGTTCAAGGCTGCAGCAAATATTCTTGCAATTGATGTTTTTCCTGTCCCACGTGGGCCTTGAAACAGATAAGCAGGGGCTATTCTACCCCTAAAGATGGCATTATTAAGTGACTGAACGACAATATTTTGGCCAATTACTTCATCAAAAGACCTTGGCCGATACTTCTGGCTCAAGCTTCTTTGCTCTGTGATGTCCAACTCGGCCTCTTCAGTTCGGCCTAATTCCACTCCCTCTTGGGTTTTACAGCTAGACCATCTCCTTCCATCCAACCGGCTCATTGCCTCCAAATCAAGCTCTCCATAGTTAGTGGACAGTTCATCACTAGCTGTATCTAAGGATGAACCACCTCCATCACAACTGTTAGTCATTAGTGGCAAACCTTGGGAAGTCTTTGAAAGGTATTTTTGCTTGTGGGAACCAGATGATCTCTTCTTATTATACAATGTCTGACTCCCACAAAGAATACTACTACCTTTTCGCCTTAAAGTATCAGAAAGTGAAGGAGAATAAAAACCTCCACAGCCTGTGTCTTTAGCTCTCTTTGGCCAATAGCATGGAATGCCACAGCCTTGGTGCCTTGGTAAGTCTGGTTGGTCCAATTCATCCCCATCATAAGAAGCAGCACTTCCATCCCATGACCCAACAGTACTGGGGTTTCGAGCTCCATAATGTCTGCAGTAAGAGCTAGTTGAGGCAGGAGTATAAGAATGAGATGAACCTTCCCTTCTAGTACTTCTTCGGATTTTGGACGAACATGACCAATTCCCACATCCAGATCCAGAGAACAAAGGTGAGTCAGTGCGAGACAGGTAGCCAGTTTTCTGTGTTAGCCCATTTGTTAACTGCCATAAATCCTCAGAATTGCAGTTCTCAGTATCATCGGACTGCTCAACTGAGTCAAGAATTCCTAACAAGCTGGATGGAAGATCTAGAAGCTTTGAAACTGCTGAATGCTTAATTACCCCCTTTTTTGAAATAGAACTTTTTCTCGCCTGTTTCACAGTTCTTCTAACTGGAGTCTCTGAATTTGCTCCTGCAAACCTATAAACGTTTACAGGAGCTTGAAGATAAGTATCACTCTTAGAATCTAAATCATAAGGATAGCTCAAGCTGTCCTCTGGACTCCCTTCAACTGATTCTTGCCTGTCATCATCATCCAATTTAATTCCACTGCCACTAGCTTTACTAGAATGATGCCTCCAATTATAAAGGTAGACATTTTTCCTTCTGTTTTCACTTCTTGAAGGTGGTTCCAGTGATGCACCACAATTATTTTTTCCTGTTAGGTTCCTCCTGATCCCATTTTCATTGTTCAAACTAGAAGTCACTGCAAACAATTTGGAACTTAAGGGGGACCTCCAAGATGAACAAGTTTCAGGGTCACGTAAATACCGTGCCTTTTGAAGTGCAGTAAGCTCCTTCTTCAGGTGAAGTTCACTTGGACCAACACGTATATCCACCATTTTCTCTCACAAACCAGAACGTGACTTTAGACTACAAATCCAACACATAGTAGCAGTCCAGAACTCGCTAACCTGCATATGATAATAGTTCTGTACTATTAAAGAACAAGCGATGCCGGATAGCTGAACTATGACGTTGAAATTTAAAAAGAAAAAAAAGGCAAAAAAAGTGATCTTTCAGGAGTCATACACAAAAAGACTGCAAGTAAAAGGCAACTAAAACAAACTTACTAATTCTACAAAGAATGAATGATAAAAAGAAATTTTATTCAGATTAAGATTCATTTATGCACTCATAGAATACATGCATAGTTTTAGACCATAAATCCCCATATGGATGATATGAAACAAAAAGGAGAAAAATACTACAAAAAAAAAAGTTATTTGCATGCAACCAAATGATCAATTGATGACAGAAATAATTAATATTCTAGATAAAAGATTTAGTCTAAAACATAGAAAGATGTTCTTATCCTACAAAAATTTTTGATGTATTAACTCACCTTTGAACTACTATTTCCACTTCCAATAAAAAATTACCCTCACTATTCGGCATTGTAAGACCTTGAGGTGTAAATGAAAGTCTCCTAGGTATCATGTATGTTTATCTCTTGAGAAAACATAATCCTTACAATTTATTAAATTAGAAATTACTAAAAGGACTGATTATTGGCTCTCAAATTGTAAATTTAATAAAGTCACTTGGCACTGCCTAAAGATTGTTTTTTCTAATTTTGCGATCTGGAAACAAGATTTGCCAAAACTATCAAACTAAGCTGTTATACAACAATTGTAACCATACAGTGTATAATACGAAGTTACATGATGACTTCTAGAATCAAATCATCAACTTCACATGGCTTGCAAACAAGATCCAAAAAATTGTTGTGATTCTTAATTTTAAAAATTCAAGCGCTTTTTAAAGTTAGGAAGAGTTCAAGATTTCAAAAGAGCAAAAAGTTCTCACTTTTTTTTTTTTTTTGCTTTTTTGCTTTGGCGGGTTCTTCATACAATGCGTGTACGAATACGCCCACACCCAATAAAAAGTTCTCACTTTTCAACAAGCAAAATTTCTCATCTGTGCTGTCTGAAATTTCCCAATATTTCCTTGAGGCAATAGTAAAAGATCAGGTCAAATGACACTTTTAAATCAAAGATACAAACTTACTGTTGCCATAGGAGAAACCTAAAAGAAGAATATCAAGGAGAAAATAGAAAAGGAGGATCAAGCACACAAAAAAGGAAAAGAAAAGGCTTGTCATGAGAAAAGGAAGATCAAGCACCTCTGACAAATGGCACATTTACATGGGAAGATGAATGCATCAAAGGAGGAAAACTACAGGTGGCAAATCCGGTGGGCCTGGTCAGGTTCAGGTCATATCAAATTTGAGTTGGGTCAAACATGCAAAATTTAACCATATGTAGATTCAATGTGTTGGTATGCTGTAAAGTCATACCGAACCCTCTCTAATTTGAGCCAAGTTCAAGTCCACCCAGTTTAAAACATAATATTCTGTTTATATAAGAAAAAACTACTACAAAAGTAGAGAAAAGTAAGACAACATAAAATATTCATCCTCAATACTCAGAAAATATCCATTCTACTAGAATAAAAGCCCAATCTCATCTTTGCAAAACAACAAAATCAGCTGGTAGAGACCTAGTATAGATAACTCAGGAGTTGGGACTTAGCTTCCTAAACCAGATTAAGACAATTGTAACTAAGTTCCCAGTACCCTTTAATCAAACTGATACATGACCCAAACAAGACCTGTACTTTGGCTGATTGTGTTCAGGGTAACTGGAATTTGTCCAGGGTTTTAAAAGGCCTACCCAAACCAAATTTTCAGCTAGACTTGGGCAAGTTGGAGAGTCTAGGCCAAGTTTTGCCACACTTGGGAAAATCAAACCCATGAGAAACCTAAAATTGTGAGGTTGGAAGTTAGATTCAGGATATTTTTCCCCCTCAATATCAAAGCAAAATCCTATTTTCCCTCGCACCCTAGCTACAATGTTTGCTTCCATGCCTACGCAAATTGCCAGGATGGATGGCCGGACATTCCTTGTTGCCAACTAGTGACAGCAACCACAAGGAAAACGAGCATCATACGATGTAGAGAGGAGAAATGATATGATCTAGACTTAGATGAGTCTTCTTCTTCAAAGTAATTTTATTTTTCTCTATTTTCTTGGATTTAATTATATCCAAACTTCAAGGGTCCCTGCCTTAAGATTCAAATGCCAATTTCATGCAAAATACTATGATTTTAGTATGCCTCGACGGGACATCCTTTAGATATGTTGGATGCACCAAAATGCTCATTCTAACCAAGTTGTCATGGAAAGAAATTACTATGACAGCTTTGGAGACACAGATGCCATTTTCTTGTTTTGGTTTGTCACAAGTTTAGTTCAATGTTCAGGATAAATTTATTTACTACATGACTTGGTTTAATCCTAGGAGTAAAGCCTACATATGTAGGGGTAAGGGCATCCCTGAGATATTGTAGAAGAGTAAAGAAATTTTAAGCATTGTCCTTCTTGATCATGTATGGTGGACCCAAGCCTAGTTTTTGCCTGTCTGGGGCATGTTTGTGCATAAATATAGTCTTTCCTAGGCTTTTAGATCATAATTGATCCCTAAATATAATTTTCTCATCTTTTTATGGTGCATAAGATCCAAATTTAATTTGGAATTTGTATCAAAAATTTTAATTTAAATAACTTCAGCAATTTTTTGTGGATCTGATCCTTCAGATTGTATCCACATGAGAGAAGGTGAGAGAGAGAGAACCAATCACCTAGGGTTCAATCTTGCGAAAAGACTACAATAAAGAGTGCAAGGAGAGGTTTCTTTTTCTGTGGGTTGGGGGAGAGGAAGAGATGAATTTAGATGCAAGAGGATTAGACGGATTCAACTAAAGTACACGGTCTGCCTCTTCCATAGAAGTAGAGCATGAGAAGAGAGACAAAGCATCCAAGAGGATCATGCTCATTTTGGTTGAACGGATGATGTGAGCAAGCATATGCAACCTCATATACTAATGCATCAATGTGTTAAATTGTAGAACTCATATCCATAATCCCATGTCCAAAATTTTGGATGGTGTCATGTCATATCTTTGAACTTTGCCTTACATCCAAATCTTCAATGATATCCAAGTTTCATAAGCCTTCAGTTTGTAACAAAGTTAATCTTTAGCTATGATAACAAGCACTTCTGATGACATTACAAGTGGAGGATGTCTCTTGATACTTAATAGATCATTTCATCTGTTTGTTTGGCTTGTGCTATTTAAATTAGGAAAAATAATACAAAGATGTAGATTGTCTCTCTTAAAAACTTACTCATTTGATAAATCATCCGATATGAGTCAAGCTGCAACTCTTGTTCACTCAGAAAACATTACTTAGAGAACTGATAAAGATGTTAAGCCAATGAAGACAAGTGCTTGGCCTAATCAAGCTCAAGCCTTAATTTAACCTATCTGAAATTTGCTATCGCAAATGAAAAAAATGAAAAGAAATTAATCTTCTCATCCGCTGCATTTCATTTCTTTCACTCTTTATACTTTTCCATACCCCTCCATCTCCTTCCTCCATTTTTTTTTTGTTAATACTTCATATATTCCAAAATAAATTGGGCAAATAATTTCCTAGAAATTAAATTACAGAAATGAAATACAAAAATCTCTGCAGAAAAGATTACAGAGAGGTCATCTTATTGAGGTTTTGTTCATAAATTTCAAACAATACAATTCAATAACTTTGTTCCGGTACATTGATATTTGCATGAAGAGGAAACAAAAGGCTTTTTTTTTGAAAAATTGTGGGAGTGTCACCAATTAAAAAATGATTGCAAGAATTACCTTTATCATAACCTTGGGAAAGAACCTCCAAAGGTTCCAAGCAAGAACGTTGTCCAGTTGGAGGACAGCCACCAGGCTATAGCACATTATGCACTAGAGCACTAATGCAGGAACTCAAAAGAAGAATTTGAAAGAAATGCTGGATTTGTCTCTTTAAAGCAATATTTAAACCTCCTGCACCCCCCCCCCAAACCACCAAAAAAAGAAGAGTATGTTTTTTTTTTGCTAAATCAGGCGTTTCATACTATACGGGTACGAATACACCTAGAAGAGTCTGCATACAAAAGATCCCGGAAAGCACCAGGCAAATCGTCCTCACCAACCTATAGGGTGTCTCCTGAGTGGCTCGCAACATACGCCGCCACCCAGTCCACTGCTCCGTTGGCCTCACGATATACATGCATAGCTCGAAAAAGCACCCCCTCCCTCACCATCAACCATATGTCACGGAGCAAAAGATGAACTCCTCCATCGCTGGGAGGGCCCTTTTGAACCCAGCTGATCACTGTGGCCGAGTCTCCCTTCAAGAGGATGGAACTCGCCCGAAGTACACATCGCGCATACCACAATCCCATCCAAGTCGCTCGCAGCTCAGCCCCTGGGATCGAGATGTCGAAGATCTGACAGCCCTCTGCTGCCACCGTGCTGGAATCCAGGCCTTTGATGACAAACCCGGCCCCTCCCCTCCTGCCTCCATCCTGGACTGAGCCATCAAAATTGATCTTGAGAAAACTCGGGGGTTGGGGATCCCAGGTGAAAAACACCATATGAGAAGCTGCCGAAGCAGGATGGGGGCTCCAGGTGTCCCAAGCTGTCAAAGGTCCATAGTCCGTATCTGCATGAAAGAACTCTGCTGCCTGTGCCCGTGCCCGCTCCATCACAAACCGCGGGGACAGACTGGTCTTGCCAAAAACTCGGACGTTCCTGGCCATCCACACCTGATAAGCTATGCATGACGCCCTAATAGCCACAAAACGCATCTGAGGGGAGCTAGACCAACGCCGAACCACCTCCAGAAAGCTATCCCTCTGGCTCCAAGTACCCTCCGAGAGCCCTGACAGCCTCCAAGTCCTCGCCCAAACATACTGAAAAAGTGCATGATCCACTGACTCCTCCACCTTACAATACGTGCACAAGGGAGAAATGCTAACTCTCCGTCGGCTCAACGCCGAGCTAGTCAGCAGGCGATCCCAGGCCACCTTCCAGAGGAATAGTGCAATCCTCTATTGTAGGCCGAACCTTCATACCCAACCACAGTCCCTGCCCAACTCGGACTCCTGCTGAAGAACCCGAGAAACATCACCAACTCTGACTCTAGCCCTGCAGGTGGTGCTCCATACCCTAACATCAGGACCTGCTGATCCCGGGACGAAAAGAGCCCGCACCCGCTCCGCTAAGTGCTCCCCAAACAACTGGCCCAGTCTGTCATCATTCCACTCCATAACCCCTGGCACGAGGAGATCGCATACCCGGAGTCCCACAGCCCCCTCACCACTAATCATCGTCGGCCACAAGCTCAGCGGAAGTGCATCCACCCATGGGTCCTTCATCACGTCAATGGTCTGGCCGTCGCCAATTAACCACCTAGAGTGTGCTCGGGCCATAGGCAGATACCTCCCAACCTCCCGCCACATGAAAGAGCTCCTCCGGCTGCCCACAACCTGGCCCACTAAGCCTGCCCGACTATATCTCGCTATCATGATCTGACTCCAGTGTCCATGTGGCTCCAGAACAATCTGCACTGCCCACCTCGCCAGGAGTGACTGTACCCCCAAACCACCCTCACTCAGAGGCAAACAAACTCTCTCCCAGGCCACCAGATGCGTCCCATGACCCCTCCCCAAGGAGCCCCACAGGAAGCTACGCATAAGCCGCTCTATCCCCACCAACACCATCTTCGGCACAACAGTATGGGCCATAATGTAAACAGGCATGGAACAAAGCACTGATCTGACCAGCGTCAACCTGCCCATCATAGAGAGCGATGAGGCCCTCCAACCCTTAAGCCTACTCTGCACTCTCTGCACCAATGTGGAACACTCCGCCACCCGCAGCCTCCTTCCGGTGATGGGGACTCCAAGATAGTCCAGAGCCCCCTCCTGCTCCTGCATCCCCAGTAACGCCCTGATCTCCCGTCGCACCCTCCTCTCCGTGCTTGGATTGAAATGTATAGATGATTTCTGAAAATTAATCCTTTGCCTGGACGCCGCACAGTACTCAGCCAGCACTCTCTGAAAGGCTCATGCATCCCTCGCTCTCGCCCTGGCAAGCAGCAGGCAATTGTCTGCAAACAACAAATAAGAAATAGGGCAGGCGCCAGGGGCTGGACTATAGGCAGCCAACCCCTGGTCCTCGCAAGCTATATATAGGGCATAAGAGAGCACATCAGAGCAAATAATAAACAGATATGGGGACAGAGGACATCCCTGGCGAAGCCCCATAGTGGCTCGAAGAAGGGAGATGGCGTACCATTAACCAAAATAGAAAAGCTAGGCCCTTACACACAGCCAAGAACCCAGTCAATTCAGATATGATGGAATCCAAAGCTCTCCAATGCACGTCTGAGGAAGTCCCAACGGATCTGGTCATAAGCACGCTCCATATCCAGTTTCACTGCCATCAAACATCGCCTCCTCGAGGCTCGCTGCAAGTCTCTCATCATCTCCTGAGCTAGAAAGATATTATCTGATATACTCCTGCCCCCCACAAACGCCCTTTGCTCCATACTAATCATGCTGGGCAACAAAGCCCTCATTCTCCCAACCATGAGCCTCGCCACTACCTTGTACAAAGTGATACACAAACTAATGGGCCTATAGTGGCCCGGCTCCGACGCATCCTGACGTTTCGGGACCAAGGTAATATAAGTGACCTGCCAGTCATCTGCCATCACCGTCCGACTGAAGTATAGCTGCACTGCCTCCACCGCTGACCTCCGAATGATACTCCAATACCTCCAAAAAAAAGAAGGGCGGAAATCCGTCCGGTCCTGGTGCCTTGTCCTCCGCCAAAGCCCATACTGCCTCCTGCACTTCTCTGTCTGACACTGGCTGGATCAATGCTACATTATCTGCCTCCTCAAGTCGGACTGCCGGCCTGGGGAGCTGACCAGCACATAGGGCCCCTCTACCTCCGTCCACCTAGTTCTAAAAAAATCAAACAACGCCTGTCTCACTGCAGTGTCCTCCTCCACCCGCTGGCCCGCCCCAACTCTCAGTAATCGAATCATATTCCTTGGCCTTCTGATGACCGTCGATCGATGAAAGAAGCTAGTGTTCTGGTCCCCCTCTTTGACCTACTGTGCCTAGGGCTGGAAGTGGGCTCGGGCCGGCCCGAAGCCCATCGGGCTGGGCCGCCTGCGGGCCGGGCTATGGGCTCGACCCAATGAATTTCGGGCCAGGCTCGGGCTGCAAACTTAAGCCCAATTTTATTTCGGGCCGGGCTCGGGTTTTCCATTGGCCCGGCCCTGGCCCGGCCCTGGCCCGGACCAAGCCCGAGCCCAATGACAGCCCGAACCAAGCCCAAATTCACGGCCCGAATTGCATTTGGGAGTGGGACTAGCCGGTTTAGGGGTTACGGGATTTGGGGATTTTATCAAGGATTCAAGGTTGCCGTGCGCCCGTGCCGACTTCCAACTCCACTGCTCCAGCCCTAGCCGTCCGCCAGAGCTCGTCGACACTCGACCATCGTCTCTAGGCTCCAGCCCTAGCCGTCCACCAGAGCCGCCGCCTAGAGCCGCCGCCAGAGCCTCCACTGCTCCAGCCCTAGCCCTAGCCGTGCGCGATTTGCAGAGGGCCAGTCCGCCAGAGCTCGTCGACCATCGTCTTCTTCGTCTAGGGTCCGGTGGAGGCGTGGAGGCTCGTCGTCGTCGTCGTCTAGGGTCCGGTGGAGGCGTCGTCGTCGGCTCGTCGAGCGCAGAGGCAAGACGAGAGCGGGGGAGGCTCGTCGTCGTCGGCTCCGGCGTGTGCTCTTCTCTCCCGCCAACGCCTCATACTCATACACCCCCTTTCCCCCCACCCCCACTCTCTCCGGCGTGTCCTCTTCTCTCCGCTTCACACCCTCGACGCACAGCAGGACCAGAAACTCATGTTCGGCCTCCTCTTCTCCCTCCGCTCCTTCACAACCAAGGGTCCAAGTCCCCCCCCCCCCCCCCCCCCGCGGTTGCTCCCGTCAAGATCTTGTTTACGGACTCGGGAGGAAACGAGAAAAGGATCCAAAAATTCTAAAGATTTGGGAAGCTTCACAAGATTTGCCTGCCTGTTGTTGAGGTATTGTCTCCTCTTTCTATTTTTGAAAAAACAAATCGCATAAATAAGCCGTGATTTGATCTTTATTTTCTAATCGTTGCGATTTTCCTATCCTTTTTGGAGATGTGGTCTTCCCCCTCCGTTTTTCTCCTCTCCTATTCAATTAAGTTGTCCGTGCCCTATTTTCCTTTTTCATTGTTCGGGGAAAACCAAGAATTGTTCTTCGTGTCGTTTTCTTTTTATTTGTTCTTCTTTTATGTTATTTGTAAATTTATTCCGCACTGTTTGTATCTTCTAACATTAGGTCTCAAGTTTTTTTTTTTAAATTTTTTGGGTTATCTTATGCTATTCAGCGATTTTCATTTATGTTCGAGCATTGACATTGGCTACTTTTTAATTCCACTTAGGATGCTTATCTTTAGCTTATTCAGATATTTTTGGGAAATTTTTTAGGCTTTCCTTTTCTTAATGTGTCGGGGTTTGAATCTGTACATATCTTTGTGTGATATTGTTATTTGATGTACTATGTGCATAGAAAAGATGAAAGAAAAGATCTATATGAACACGTTTAAGCTGATATTCAAAGCTTTCTGTTAAAATTGCGGGATTTTATTCTCCCTCTTCCACTCCCCCTTCCAGGTGGGTGTTTGTAATTCATACTTTTAGGTATTTGCATATATTCACATGGTTTTTTTCTGGATTCTTGTTAGGTAGAGACTGGTAAGTAAAGCTGTTTTCTGGATTCTTGTTAGGTAGATAGATTTTAAAGCCATGGTGAAAGAAACCGAGTATTATGATACTTTGGGTGTGAATGTTGATGCATCTGCTGCTGAGATAAAGAAGGCCTACTACATCAAGGTAACAAAACATTCCAAACGGGCCGGCCCAGGTTAGGGCCCAACTGGGCCGGCCCAAATGGGCTCGGGCCGGGCTCGGGCCTTGTTCCTTAAAAATTTTTCGGGCCCCGGCCCGGCCCGAAGCCCGGAAAAAAAATTCGGGCCGGGCTCGGGTAGGGGTTTGGCCCGACCCGGCCCGGCCCACTTCCAGCCCTAACTGTGCCCTCAACTTCTGCCTCCAAAAGGTCTCCAGTTGATGCAGCAAAGAGTGATGTGATGCCAAGTAACGTCGCAAGTCAGCCATCTCATCCTCCTCCAGCTGCCCCTCTCGGTCCTTCCTCCCCTGAAGATCCGCAATCAAACCTTCCACCTCCTCTAGTCTCCGGAATATGTTGCCCACTACCTCCCGATTCCATCTACGAAGGCGGCGCTTAGTGAGCTCCAATCTTCGCGACACCCTCTGCATGGCATCTTCCTGCACTGGCATGCCCCAAGCCTCTCTGACCTACTCCCCAAGATTGGGGATATGACAACTACAGCTTCTCAAAACGAAATCGGCTATGATGGCTGGAGCTCGAAGCTGTAGAAATCAAAATAGGACAGTGATCCGAAGCAATTCAAGCAAGATGACTAACCTGGTAGGAGAAAAATCGCTGAATCCAATCCAGAGAGGCAATGGCCCTGTCAAGCCGCTCCCACACTCTCGCTCGTCCAGACTGATTGTTACACTAGGTAAATCTCGGTCAGGAGAAGCCAAGGTCCACTAAGCCAGTCGCATCCAGAAGCTCCCGAAACTCCCTCCTGTCCACTGAATCAGAATAGACTCTGCCTCCTCGTTTCTCATTGGGACTAAGGATGCAATTAAAGTCTCCCACCACCATAGTTGGCACCCTCTGAGTCAACAATCATGTCAGCTCACCCCAGAGGACTCTCCTAGTCCGGTAATCAGTGCTAGCATAAACCCCGCACAGGACCCATGGGGGTTCATTCGGTTCCGAGATGACCATCACAACCTGCTAAGAACAGTTACAAAAAACATCTATAGAGGCCACCCCTCGCCTCCACAACATCACAATACCTTTAGACAGGCCCTGAGACTCTATTACAAAGGACTCCCAATCAACTGCCAAATGTCGCAACACCCGACGCAACCCTTCTCCGGACATCCGTGTTTCACAAAGAAAACAAACATCGGGGCAATTATTTGGACTAATCTCTTGAACGTCCGCAAAAATGAAGGCTTGGCCGCCCCCCTACAATTCCATGCTAGAATCTTCATTTAACACTGTGGGATGAGGATGAGGCTCGCCCCTGACAACTTGGGCTGATTGGTCCCTGTATAATTGTCCTTGTGTCTTCCCCAGACTCCACTGCACCCTCCTGAATCGCCGCATGCAGCAGATGCACCACCTTCCCGTGAGTTTGAATGGGAGAGTTTGACCCCTATCCCGAGCTACCTAGGATGCCCTTCATCACCACCGTCGCTGATGCACCAGGGAAAGAATTTGCCGGAGCCAGTGAGCTAGGATCATCCTCCACAGCTCCCGTCACAGGCCTCCCCCCCTTTCGCAGACCTACGGATGTCACCCCTCGCTGCACAATTGGTGCCGGGGACCCCTCCATCGGCGCATCTTCCAGGGTCGTCCCTGTGGCCAGAGGCTTCCCACCGCCTCCAACCACGGCCGCCCGCGACTGTGGGGCCACATCTACCACCGTCGGTCCGCTCGACGCAAATGTGCCGTCCGCCGCTTGCGTAGTCCCCGCGGCTCCATCAACTATTGGGGCTCCCCCCATCACCGGCTAGCTAGGGGCCCTCGTCGGCGGCAGAGAGGCGCTCCGGAAGTGCCTTCTTCCTTCCTCCCTCCGTCGTAGTCGCGGATCGTCGAAGGAAGACGACGACATCGACCGGGGAAGCTGAGTCGGCTCAGTGCGTCTCGCCCTCGGGTCCTTGGTTGCCTTGGCTGGGCTACGAGCCCGCTTCATTGGGCTTGGGCCCTATCCACGAGCCAGCCCGGTAACAGCAGCCTGGCCCGTTCCCACCTGGCCCGGTCCATCATTGGGTAGTAGGCTCGATAATGGGCCTAGATGCGGCCCGACCACCTCGGCCCGCCCCAATTCAGCTCGACCCAGTTGACCCAACCCTCCGACGGACTCCAAGTTCAACCCCGACCCCACTCCGAGTTTGGTCAACTCAGTGTCCATCACCACTGCACCCGCCGCTTCCTTCTCCGGCGACCTCCTCCTGGCTAACTTGGTTGGCTTCTGCCATCCATCCGTGTCCGTGGGCGACTCGGGGAGGGTCGTCGTGGCTTTAGGGGACCTCGGCCCCAACCTAGAGGGCTCCTACACCGGCGTATGATCCACCTTCGACACGGTGGTTTGCTTCCCTAGCTTATTCCCCTTCAGCTGCCAAAGCTTGGTAGTTGTCAGCCACGGACCAAAGGGCAGCCGGCTTCCCAACCCGTCCCCCTCCTTGAACTCCATCCCAGGCACCTGGGTATGAAGATCTCCCGGTTCTCCGGACATCGCCGGGGTTGTGGAAGAAAACGGGCAGGCTCCCTCTCCGTGCCCCAGCCAAGCGCACCTGTAGCAAAAGCCAGGCAAGTTCTCGTAACGAAAAGCCCGCCAGTGTAGGTCAGCACCAACCTGGATGAAGGTCTCCGGCCGAATCGGTTCGCACGCATCCATCTCGACCTTGACACGGGCGAATCCCAATTTCCGACCTTGGTCGGTGACCTTGTCCTGCACCAGAGGACGGCCTGCCTTCGCCGCTATATTCCAAATTAGCTCCTTCGTCCGGTACTCCATCGGCAGACTCGGAAGCCATAGCCAAATGACCGTCCGACTCAGCCGGTTGGTCCCCGGAACGAAGTTTGGCTGCCAGCGCTCCATAGTCAGGAGTTGAGCTGCCACCAGCTAGGGTCCGGCCTCCATGGCAGCCTCCCGATCCCTCTCACTCCGAAATCGGAAGACGAAAGTCTCATCCGCCATCGTGAAATCCTCGACGTCGTAGTCGAGTTTTCCGGCCACCCGCAGCTCCCAGCAGATCCATTTCACCGAAACTCGGCGGCCCAGGCTGCGCATGATCACCGCAGTCTCGCCACGCCGCCCTAGCCAGCTCCATCTTCTCCGGCGGGATCTCCACCACGTCCGTAAACCGCCGCTTCAGGGCTTCCAGCTCCACGGGCGAAATCTGATGGTTGGTCCAGGTCGGCACCTTCGAAGGGCCTTTCGCCACATCCGCCCACGACCGGCCCTTCTCGCCTGCTCTTAGCTGAGGCCGCACCCCCTTGTCACTCCTGCCTCCGTCTTCTCCAGTTTAGGTATCCCCTGCGCCGCCATTCTCAGTGCGACCCACTGTTTGATGAAATGCTCCACTGGCGGCACGAGTGCCGGTGCACCCCCCAGGCATGGAGCCCCCCCTCACTCACACCAGGCATTTGGGAGAAGTCCCCACCCGCCGCACGAAAATTGGCGCCCCTAGGCGCGCATCCCAAGTCACTCCCTCTCTCTCCCTCTCTCTCCCTTAGTTGTTTTAAGAAGAGTATGTTTGACCAATACTGAATTTAAGCAGATGTTACAGATTCAAACATCTGTTTAGACCCCTTACTAGGAAAAGTAGTTTCTGGCCTTACAACCATGCTATCTGTAAGGGAGAAGAATTGAATCAACCATCCTACACATAAACTGGTGCCAAATTGACCAAAATTAGGTTTTGACATACTCAAAATTAAATTAGACAGGATTGAATATGATGGATGAAACCTAAATACTTCTGAACCAGACTGAGCTCATTCATATTCCAACTTAATTTAACATAAAATATCAAAATGACTGTTTGCTGTTTTTCTTTCAATCAACGGGCTTGCTGCATACTGATTCTGGGTTCGAAGGCTTCTTTGATCCGTGCAAATCATTGAGGCAGAAGGAACAGTGCGAGAGGCTGTTGTATCTCAGGAGTAGAACGCCATCTAAGCCTAGTGCACTGTAAGGCGGCGAAATCTACTTCAAGGAAAGTGACCAACATACCACGCCTCAGACTGAGCTCATTCATATTTCCTTTTTCTTTACTTTTGTTGTGGGGTTGTGCAAACCATCCCTCTCACTCGAAACTCTAAGGTGGTGGGAGTAAGAAGGGTATGTGGGAAGTTAAATTTCACTACCAAATATCACATATCAGCATGAGGTGGAAATATACATGCTCTATCCCTTAACTTCTACTAATAATCTCCGTAAAGGAGAAGGTGCTGAAGGATATCCAGAGTACAGTTATGAATGTGAGTGAAAATAGATGTTCGATGGGTTTTGAGAACGTTGTCAAAACTGGATTTTAGAGAGAATTTGATAATGGGTTTTCCTTAACAGGTAGGTTGAAAGGTATGCTGGGTTGACCCAAACCCAACATGCAATTTGGTTGTGGGTTGGCCAAAATGTACATAACCTTGGTCAGGCTTGAGTTGGATCTGTGTTGAAAGCTTGAGTAACCCAACCCAACTGATCCAACCTAAATTTCTACAATAGGGCTCCCAGTCCAACGTAACCTAAATTCACACCCTTTTTTTGTGTAGGGCTCCCATCAGATCCAACCAAACTTTTAACCTGCATTTCCACAAGAACAATCCCAACTCAACCCAAGTAAACCTGACCAAACCAAATTGTATTCAAGTTGAAAATTTTGGAGTTGGGTGGGTTTGGTTAGGTGTTTTCTTAGTCAGGTTTGTTCTAGGTGGGCCTTGCACCCCTAGTGAAATGGTTCAAAACTTCAAGATTTGTCAAGAGCTCTATATCTTGTTTTATTATGTGATGAATACGAAGTGAAGTTCATAACCGGACGTATTCATTGCTTCAGGAGCATTATCGTACACTTCATAGATTCTTTAAGGACACGGGTTTCAATTCAATTGAATGTATTCTTCAACTACAAGAAAAGTAACTTAAAATCATCTCTAGAAATACCATAGACACTAGAATAACTCGGTACATCAAGGTTTTGCCATTAAATCACATCCTATAATCAAGTCAAAATCATTTCTATGAAAGTGTCAGATACCTGTATACACCTCAAACACAGTCATCATTAATGCTTGTTTCATATCCCCTGCATCACTGGCATGGGGATCGTATTTCGTTTAACTTCTTTCTTAGCTTAACATTGTGACATTCTAAAAACACATTAACAAAAGAATTCAATCATAGTCCACACCAGTTGTAAGATGTTTCCTGATCCAAAGAGGTTTGTAGTTCTAACTTCTCTATATCCGACATAAGGATCAAGTTGTGAATTTCCTACGATATATATAAAATACTAAAAACAATCCAACAATGCTCATATAATTTTGTGAAAGGGCAAAATAGTGTAATAGTCTGTTGATCGTCTTTGTTAAAAGGTTTGAACAACTTGGATTCAAATCCACAATCAACCTTTTTGGCTCTTTGATTATTCTCCACATCACCACACTTGGAATCATGTTACTCCGTCTACCTTAAGCTTTCTCAATACCTTTCCATCACAAAAGCGTAATAAAAGGATTTTCAGGAAATTCATTATATGTGAAGATATTATAACATTCTAGACACAGAAGGGGCTGGAAATTTTTTTGTAGCTTGAAGAATATATGACATGTTTATAGCTTATAGAATCATTTTCCAAGTCATGAAGAGTTCATACAGCTGCAAATGTTGGGAACATAAAAGAGTAAAAATATCTCCAACGTCTACAGAAAATACAGCAGTGAAACAAATAAATGCAAAATGGTTTTTGAAGGCCAATGATTCACCATTATTGAGAAGCATGATTTGCTAGTCACTCTTAGCTTTCCTAACTGATAAAAAGAATTATGTGAACAATCTTTCACAAATATAATGACTCTACCAGATAGCCTTAACAACCAAGTGAAGAGGATCAAGTCGAAAATGGCATCTCCATGATCATCACCATATAAGTCCAAGCGCAGCAGCAGTCCAGGAACAAGATTTATTGTGATTGCCAACTTTCAAATTGAAGTTCCACAACAAACTGATTAGAACAGCTAAAAATTGGATAATAGGCTTTTATGACCTACTATTTCTTAATCCTTCGATTTAAAACATCAAGAATATTGCCACAGCATCAAATTTAAAAAAAAGGAAGATCTTGATATGCAAGAATAAAAGGTCTTTAAGAAGAGTTATTACTAAATATAAAGGTTAGGAAACAAATAAAAAGTATGACTATAACCATAATTATCAACTGGAAAAAACAATACTAACCATGCTAACCATACATATAAAATTAATAGCAATAACAATAAATAAAATAATGATAACAGAAATAGTAATAATGTGGCATCAGAAATTACAGCCTTCCAAATGCTAAAGCAACGGATGATGAAAAGAAGCATAACTATTATGACAGCAGCTATGATAGGAAGATCATAATTGTAACAGTAATAGTAAGGAGATGATGATAATAAAATGATACTGGTATGAAATCGGGTAAATAAGAGACTAAATGAATACAAAAGGCAATGTAAAAGAAAAAATTGCCTGCGTACACCTACAACATGTTTATGAGGTAGAATTATTTTGATTAATGATTTTTTTATTATATAAATTGGCTTATAAGGAATGAGACAAGTGGCATTCCAATGAGACTTTTGAGGACGAAATGAAACAGAAGATCACACAGATGATTGGGCATCAGGACACTGGCACTACATGAACGCAGCAAAATCAAATGCAACTTTCTGGAAACATCAAAAAATATCTTGTGGAACGCTTATCCTTGAACTAAAACAATTCTCCTACTTGAGGTGAAGGAGAAAACTCTGTACTGTGAGTGTGCCAAAGTCTACCTTAAGAAAAACCAAAAGCTGCACGCGTCCCGCTTCCATCTAAATAGAAAAGAGAAGAGAAAATAGTCATCCAAAACCCAGGATTTTTCGGGCTTCATACTTGATCATCAAATTATACCCCCACCCGAAAAATCATAAACCAATCAAACAAGCAGAATGATTAAAACAAAAAAAAAAATGCACAGGCGAGATTTAAGGATAAAAGAATTTCTTACCGGTAATTATGAAGACATTGTAGCTGCGGATCAGAGCATCCTCAGTAGTCCAATGACTATCACCACCACCAAAAACACGCATTAACGTAAAGAAGATCTCCAATCTTTTGACCCGTAAAAAAAACGATCTTTTTCTCATGATTCAGCAAAAAATCCACCCATGAATCACCTACGATGGCACATTAAAAGCAACATTTAATCCTATTAGCTCACCGCGACTTCAGTCGCCAACCCAAGAAGACAAAAAAGCGATCTTGGAGCAAGAAATGTACCTAAATTCCGGATCCGGAGAAAGGAATGCAGCAAAGAAACGAGGAGAAAAAGGAGGTTTCGATGGCCAGCGATCAAATAATCAAAGGAGAGGAGATCTTGGGATCTTTGGGGATTTGATGCAGCAGAGAATCCTGTCACGAGCTCTAGGGTTTGAGCTGGCGCCCCACTGAGTACCCCCTATCGGACACGCCGAAATCAAAAACTTACCCCAAAAACCCGCCGAGATTTCCCCCTTCGGTGTTTCTTTCCGCATTTGTTTAAATCTTCTTTATTCGGCGAAGACGCACGAAGGCCAGCGCGCATCGTGGGCGGGTAACAAAATAGAAAAAGTTAGGAGCGACCCGATACATTCTTGGAGTGATCGTAGCCGTCCGTCAATTTTGGGTAAGAAGGATATGTCTGCTGATGGATGGTTATGATTCCTCAACTGACAAAAAATGTTACATGGTATGCACCATGATTCTATCGACTATTGAGCAAGAAAACATTGAAGGTTTAGAATAACGGCGAGTATAATCATCCTACTTAGGCTGAACACGAGCTAATTGTAGTGTTTGTAATTGAAATATATTATCTATGATGGAATTTAAAATTTAAATGGACTAGCTCCTGAAAAATATATTATGTCTTAAATGGAGGAAGTATGTAAGGATTCGGGCATACATGTATCTAATCTCATATTGGCTATACATTGAGTAGATCTTAGATACGTATATAAGGCTAAGTAACTCAAATAATATTTTTTGACTGGTCTTTTTAGGTGTGGTCATAGATTGTTACATATGTGAACCTTTAAGAGCTTTTTGTACGTACAAAATTTTTCATTGTTTTACAAAAATAAGGCTGAATTAAACCCATTTCATATAGTGAAGAAAATAGCTCTCAATATTTTTTCCAATGGCGGAGAGGTGCAACCACTGGACCCTAGGTCTATTTTGTACACACAGCTAATTCAATGAAGATAATTGATGCATGAAGCTAATCCTATCAATCAAGGGACAGATATGTGTCATAAGCCATGCAACTTATAAATTCAATAGAACCAATAAGATAAAAGTATATTAAGCATGCAGAACTAGTACGAGAGATTAGAATTTGATTAATGATTGCAATTGTATCATTTATGAGTAATTTAATACAAAGGAGATATTTTGAAGAGCTATGGTACATCCCCATTTTCAGCGAGGTTCTCATTCTTTTCTTTCTTATTTTTTTTCTTTTTTGTTGCTAACATAGAACAGAAAGTGGAGATTTTGCTCTCACCCAACTATTAAGTGTAATCTTCCTCTGTCGTATGCTTACAACCATTATCTATTTCAAAAAATCACCAAAAACAAAAAATGCTTAAGATAAGATTGGAGCCTTGGAGGATTCTTACACTCAAAAGTCCAAACTCTAACCCATAATTAGAGTCCAGAAAACAGGAAACAATCACAATTAAAACATTAAGTAGATATTCTCTGTGATACTATATGCTTGTTATTCTAATATGGTACATGTCACTACAGAAAAAATAGGATATGGCGACTCTAACCTGCCGACGCTAGAAAGAAGTATCGACAATTTGGCTAATTTTTTTATAATTTATAATAACTATTTGTGTTTATTATAGTGTTAAAAGACTTATCAAAGGGACTTTGGTGATCACCTAATTACGCTTGTTATCGTTGCACAATTGTACAGGCCATTCTCTAGATATATTTACAAAATATGAGACTATTTAATATGATTAATAAGTGAGAGTAAGTCTATTTGATATCAAAATTAATTTTCACCTTCGCAAGTTAAGAATCAGAGTATAATTGATGAGATTTATCTAGTAATAATCCTCTAAGAGGGCTGCTGCCCTCCACAACACCCCCTCATGCATCAAATAAACTTTTTTTCTTCCTCCAGAAACATGGTGGGGCCATGGGGGTTGCCACCATCCAAAGCCGAACTTTGAACCTCTCATTAGCCTGGCAGAATCACAAATTTACTGCGTATGATGGACAATGAAAACAAATATAAAGCACAAAAACCTGTTAAGTGAATGCCATTGTGAGTGTTGTAGGATTATATGCAATTTTATTTTTTTTTTTTTTGAGAGAGAGAGAGAGAGAGAAAGAGAAAAGGAGACTGAGAAGAGGGAGCTTTGCAATATTTAGCTTCTTAATCATTTTTAAGGAATTCAAAAATATTAGAATGAGATTTTGAAATGAGCACTATATAGTGCTCTCCTATGTTCAAACCAAGGCAGAGCCATCCCCACCTTTTTCCATTTTTCAGGTAAAATTTTTGTCAGTACTAGATGATAGGGTTCTAACTGCAAAATACTCCCTTGCAAACTTCCCCCTAGCCATTTGAACATCACCCAAAAAGGACCCACCTGATACGGATCCATCCCTATCCCACTTGTGTAGGATTTGTTCCTGAACTGTAGGCCCTTAATTTTGTTATATGTGACCATCACCATCAAATACAACCGTAAAAGATGGCTGTCTATGAAACGAAGTCATGGATCCATCTACAACTCTTAAGACATCCTATCTATCTTATCATTATATAAGATTCTTTCATGCTATTTTAGATGATAACGTTTGCGCTAATTACCAAATTATACTGCATGGTTGCTTAGTGTTGTATTAAACAAAGTCTTCAAGTTGTTCCAAGTTTAAATTTATTTGGAAAATGGCCTATTTGAGATTTTCAAGTTTCTTTTGTTTGGGAATGAAATGAAAAACCGTATTGTATTTTGCATCTTTTGCCAAACCAGTTTCTATCTCTTTCCTTTCCTATCTCGAATTGACTATCTCTCGGCAATTGACCTTAATAAACCGGTTTCAATTGGATAACTTGATTGAGACCGTCTTTTGCCTGTTCTTCCAGTCAGAAATTTCATTCCTTGCAAGTATATAATTTTTCAGAATGAGAGCATCTTGACGGCATTCAGTTGATTAACAAAGTAAGATCAAACTGTTGAACTATGACTATGATTATTTTTAGTGATTAAGATGGATGTTTAAAAGAAAGTCCTGTTAGTGATTAAAAATGCACCATTATCAACCTAACTTTCAACAAATTCTCTTGGTTAGCCTAGGTGCTGTCATCCTATCACTGGTTTGAAGGAGCTCAATTGCTCTTTAATCCACTGCTTCCTTCAACTCATCCATTTTTAATACCCCCGTCTCTGCTTCTCCTTGATTGATGGTACCTTCGCAATTGGGATGAAATGAGACTGAATAAAGGTTAAAGGTGGGAGAAGACAATTATGGTCTTGGGGATTTTTTTTTCTTTTTGGTACAATTATTGGGGACATCTTTGACTTCATGATTTCACCTGCCATGTGAGAGCAAAACCAAGACTAGTGGTGGCATTTCAAATGGGCAACAGCAAAGACTACAGCTTCTTGTCCATAGAAACTTGAGGGGGCGGGCCCCATTCCTCCCATCGCCTATGGAAATTGGGAAGAAGACAAGGGCCTTTGGGTTTAATCCAAAAGGCAATAATAGCCTTTGGAGAAGCATGTGAGGCCCTCTAATGAAGCCTAATCTAGTATTGATGATGCTTAACTTTGCTGTGAGTATCTCAAAGATAGAATTGCAATATGGTTAATGGGTTTTATCCATCTGAATTTCCGCTGTTTGCAGGTGATCATATGCCAACTTAAGTATGATTTGCATTATTTATCTAGCCAAACTGTGAGGATCTGTACGGATGTATGTTTAGTCGAACATCGATTGTTCGCTAGAAATATCTTACTCTAGCCTTATAGAGTAAGATTTTGGATTTTGTGATAATGATATTAGAGCAGACTCGGCCCATGGTCCATGTAGACTAGAGGACACTGCAATACAGACTCATTAAAGTTGGCCATGGGCCGATCACGTTACTTATGATTAGATTTAAATGGATTTGGACCCTTAGTCTGACGAAGACGCCATGGCTTAAAAAAAGGGGTATGTGAGGATCCATGCGGGCCTATATTTAGTCCTATATCGGTTATTTGCTAGAGATATTTTGCATACTTTTGCAAGACTAAGAAACTGAAAATATATCTTTCAACTAGCCATTTTGGATGGGGTCCTTGGTTGTGACACAAACAATCATGTGTGATAAATTCTTAGGACATCTTATTTGATGTCTATCCACTTATAGTAATTTAGGGGGGGAAAAAAAGGAGGTGAACCATAGGCTAAGTGGACCAATAGTGGGGATGCACTATGTTGAATGATAAGAAACTTATGTCTTTTAACAATTTGACATCACAAATACTCTCAAGGAGATTGATCTAAGGACAGTGTGCTTATTTTTCTATTACTAGGGGCCTTCTTGAAATACATCAGATGACCAACCCAACCTTTATACAACCAGCATATATAATGTTTGTTACTCAATTAGCTTTGGTGACTCTTAGTACATTTAAACCCCAAAGAGACCTTCAACATATTAATATGATGTGGTATAGTGACGAAGTGGGTGTCCCTCAACTTCTATGGATTCACCTCAGTGCTCATTTGAGTGGGCCCTCAGAGCGTTCTCAGCCTCGAACGTTGTCCTATGCTCTTTTGGTGGATAGCATGCGTTTAGATGTCATGTCTAATGCTCCAAGAACATTCGAAGCAGTTACAAGAAATATGATTGACACGACCAAAAGCAGGAAGTTTCTATGTATGCGAGAATTCTAGAGCATCATTGGCATTGAAGCCATTTTTAACACCATCCTCCATTCCACTTAATATCCCCTCTCCATTACCTTGATGTATATACAATTACCCACAAGGAAGAACAAATTCTATCATCAGGACCCATCTACACGTCTCAATTGATGCAACCTAGCTTCTCATGGGTATAATACTTCAGGTTGATGCCACTTTTCTCGAGCATCTGATTCAAAGATAGCTGAAGTTTTACAAAATCCCTTTGAGCTATTAAGAAAAGAAGTATGTCCCTTTTTTGGCCTCAAGAGATGAATCAAAGATCACCATGGAGATTTAAAAAGGCTGAGGATAAACACATTTTTCTTTCTGTAATTTTTTTTCCCTTAGGTTAGCAAAGGTGACTGAAAGTGTGACATTTCAAATCACTATTCATTTTTTTTTTTTTTTGTGGAGCAATCCACTGGAAATTTAATGTTGCAATGGCTTTTATTCTTATATCTTGTGTCATAACTCAAGATCTCATCTAAAAAGCCTAACCGGAAGGTATTATTTGGGTTCCTTGATCTATGAACTCGTATTCTTGTAGTTCACATGGGCTATGGGTCGAGTTCGTTCTGATACCATTTGTTACAACGTAAGACCTCACTCAAAAAGGCTAGCCGGAAGGTATTATTTGAATTTCTTGATCATGTATAAGTACCTAAAAATTTCTCAACGAATAACCGATATATAGGACAAAACACACGCCCGCATGGTCCGCACGCCTTGCACCTCCCTACAGTTTATTTTTGATATTTCTCTTACATTTTTCATATTTTTCTCTTCTCAACGGTCCTTCTTGACTTCTCATGAACTCACACATTCTCCACTTGACAACTCAAGGATAGACAGCAGGCTTCAGGGAGAAAAACAAGTGAAGTACATAGAAGAAGAATCTGTCAAGAGGACAAGAAAAGAAGGAATTTTACTTGAACGATAAGCTACATTATAAGTGCAAAAGTTGTTTTTGCTTGCATACTAATGTGTTGAATGCATTCGGTCCTTCATACAAACTTAATCTCTCTCAGACTCCTTCAGGTTCCATATCAATCAACACCCGTTATCCTTTACCTAGCACATAACACATTGTGAAGAGCATGTCAGTCTTAATATGAGGAGCAACCGCACAAGCTGCAAAGGTGTTGTTTAATGGCAGGCATCCTACAACTTCCTCCTTTTCATCCCAACACCTTTTTAATTGAATCATTTGCTCAGACTGTTCAATATTTATATTCATATCCCACTTTTCGCTCCATTCAACAAAAAACAAAAAAGAAGTCCCAGTTTTCGCAATTCAATTGGTTCATCCATCCATATATAATGGACTTTGTTATGGCACCATGAGACAATGGAAAAGAAGAAAGAGAAAATGCATTAGTTATTCTTAAGCATCTTGTTAGAATATGTCGACATGATGCATTCTAAGCTAGTTATCAAGCTCGATCGTATCCCCCTCAAATGCTCTTCTTAAGCTGTCAGGGGATAAAGTTTGACAAGTTCTACGGGTCATAGTGTTATAGAAGCTCCCATGGCAGATGTCTGTGTGCGTATGTGTGCATGTGTTTGTGTGTCAATGAGAGAGAGAGGGAGGAAGAGAGGGGGAGGGATGGAGGGAAGAGAGAGAGAGAGAGAGAGAGAGAAAGGGAGAGAGCTAGTTAAGGATATTGTGGTATGGAATACCATGACCACCTTTGTTTCTACTTCTATTCAAGTGGGAACTAAACAACATCAAGTTTATTCTCTTTTCGTTCCCTACAAGATGCTGTCGATGTTGATGTAGGAATCCAGGGAGAGAAAGGGCAATAAGTCAAACCCATTGTGAGGTTGCCAATCGGGCAAGGGTTTGATGCATGGGAATCCTATTCGCAGAGGATGGGATTCTCCCACCAAGGTCACAAAAGCGTTGACCCAGGAATATATAACAAATAGCTAATTGGATACTTTTCGGCTCGGCGCCATCTTTTCTCTAGTCATAAGACACCACCATAGATTTCTTCGTCAGGAGAAAGAATTCATTCAAATTTCCTGTGAGGACGACATGAGTGTTTACTCCATAGAGTCAAGCGAGCATCAAAGGCCTTTGTGGTATATATGGGTGATATCCAAGTCTTCCTGTCAAAATCTCTCCTTCTCCATCCCTGTAAACTCTCTCTCCCCTATGAGTGCATGTATGTATAAATCTCCTGCAACTTCTTCCCACCTCTGGACACTGGCAAGATAGTGATGAAAGTGAAGGACAAGCTTTGGGCAGTTCTCGGGTCACTCAGAGACCATTGCACCAGTAATAGAGCTGTGATCTCTAATCAGAAGATTCTCTCCGACATAGAGGCTGCCATTGTACGGTGCACCGACCACCACGACGTACCCATCGATGAGAAGTATGTACATGAGATTCTCTTCATAGTCTCAAATGCTCCTGGGTCGATCACCTTCCTTGCAAGAAGGATGTCTATGAAGCTCGAGACTGCGCGAGACCCAGTGGAAGCTCTCAAGACCCTTGTTCTACTCCATCGTCTCCTTCGCGGGGGTGACCGCTACTTCGAGCAAGATTTACGCAGCTCATGGTCTTCCAGAGACCTCCGACTGGATTTATCATGGTGTGCAGGAGCTCCAGACTTCTCTCACACCTTTCTCCTTAACTACTCGTTGTTTCTTGAAGAAAGGTTGGGATGGATCATAAACCAAGCTGGTATGCTGGAGCCAGTTAGACCATCACGCTCCAGCTTCCAGTCTTATGAGGAGGAGGCAGCTGAATCGGTCTTGCGTAGATTGATGAAATGCCAAGTGTTTCTCGACCGGGTCATGGCCTGTTTGCCGGTGGACATTTCATGCATGAGCCGTGTGACGCAGTCAGCTGTCTGCATAATCTTGAGAGAGAGCTTCCGAGTCTATGACAGCTTCTGTGAGGGGGTACAGATTGTGGTGAGCTCCTTCTTTGATCTTGAGGAATCCGTAAGAGTCTTAGCTCTTGACATCCTTAAGAAAGCTTGCAGCCAAACCCCCCAACTTCATGAATTCTACGATAACTGCAAGAGAGCCATAGTGGGCAAGAACTTGGACTACCCTTCTGTTCGAATTATTACGGCCGCGCAGATTTCATCAATGGAAGAGTTCTTGCCCGCCAAGCACAATAAAACAGTTTCGGTTGCATTTGAGGATGCTAAGTTGACGGGAAGGAGCAGAGAAGAAGAGTGCGCAGTGCAAGAAACTAAGTTGCCTCTATTTTCTCAAAAACTAGAAACAAAGATAAGCACGGTGTGGGTCGAATTCGACGAAGAAGACTCGCAAGCTTCTTCTACCTTCTCCTTTGTGGGGCCTGACAACCGGTCAGCAACTGTCGCTGATGATTTGCCAACTGAAGGGGAGAGTTCGACAACAGGAAAGCCATGCATCTACTATAATTAACCTTATTGGATTCTTGGTCTAAACACGGCTATTTCATGAGGAGTAGGAAATTATGTAAATGGATACCTAAAAATGGTTTCCTGTTCCTCTTTAGCATGTTTGGTTAATGGGCTATTGTGTCTTGCGAGTGGAAAGGTGGCTTTTGTTTAACTGATATTGTTATTGTTGCTGTTATTAATTTTCATTTTAACATAGCTAAGGAACTACTAGCTTCAGTTTGGATGGTTAGTGAGTACAACTTGTTTCTTCACCTGTCTGTAAATTGGGAACTTTTGATTAAAACAGATGAGGACACTTGAAACTTGGCTAATGACCTACTAATCTAGTTGGTTAATGCTTCTAATGAGGACAATAATGTAAACAAGGAGTGGTGCAGTTTTATAGTAAGATAAAGTCACCAGAATGAGTCATGCGAAGTGACTAGTGAGAGACCAGGAGAGATCAAGATTTATGTTATGCTGTCTGTGTCAATTGCTGGAAAAGTTTCCACCAGAGCTGCTAGAAACTTTTTTTTTTTTTTTTGGTAAATCGGCGGCTCACACACAAAGGATGTAAGTAGGACCCAAAGAGTAGAAACATTTCTTCAAACAAGCATTGTACTAATAGACTAGGCTGTTTTCAGGAGCCTTATTTGCCACTGCCTTCAGCAGTAGGTTTTAAGCTAAAGGGATTCAAGGAGGTCGACATTGGGGATCTAAGCTTCTTTGTTTTGAGGAGAGATAACAGGGACAATTGTCCTTGACTAGATGCACATCAAAGAGCTTGGAATGAAGCTTAGTTATGAACAGAATCGCACCTTATGCTGAAATCATTTATATTGCATTGTACCCTAGCCATTCCTACTGCACTGCTCGATATTTTGTTTTCCAATTTTATTGGATGTATTTATACTAGGCATATATGATACATTCGCCTCATTAAAAAAAAAAAGGAAAAAGAGCTTGGAATGAAGCTTATCTATGAACTAAATCCCACCTCGTGCTGAAATCAGTTAAGCTTCGTTTCAAAAGTCTGAACCATCTTCTGACTTCCATCATGCATCCACCAATTAGCAGATTGTTTAGCCCCATTGGCGAGAACTCATTTCCTCTGGTGGTACAAATTTTCCGGGAAGCAAAGAGCCTACTTTGTGCGAGCCAACATTCTAATTCCAAGGGCTCAAACCATACTTGAATTTGATTGTACTTCGGCCCTACCCAAGTAAGAATGGTTCCTAATCTCTTCTTTTGGTGACTTGAGCAGGGGCCAGACCATCCATCAAATTAATTAAATTATTCTTGGTGGTAACTCAGGGACAGATGATAGAATTAGATGAAGGTAAGAACCAGGACAGAAAACACTCCAACTGTAAAGCTTTGTCCAACCATTTTGGCAGGGCTAGGCCATGCGAGGCCATATTCCATGCTTTAAGAGGGGACTCTAAAATCTAAATAAATAGCATGCTGAGGGTTGGGTCTCTTCCACATGTACAAATAAAACTCAATTCTACATTATCCAAGAAACGAGGGAAAAAGAAATCCTACTCGGAGTCTATTCGGATAATCTAACAGAATTAGACTGGATTTCCTACTGAATTCAAACATCGAGAAGCCTATTTGGATGTGGCGCATGTTGAATCTTGTGGGAGTAATGATTCCTCCTGCAGACTTGGTCCACCGAACTGAGATTTAGATTGTGATCTGAGGATGGATGGTCTTTGGAAGATTGCAGGCTAAGTAGGCTTGCAGATCCGGTTTGTGCAGAATATTTCTGCAAGAATACGCAAACAACTGCTAGATGGATCAATTTTTCTGTTCAACCTTCCACTCAATCGATCTCAAAAGGTTAATAAAAGATGTTCCTTCATCGTTAAATTTCCTGTTGGTAATTGAGTCTAGTAGATGGATAAAGAGGCCAAATTAATATACCTGGTCCAACCCGAATTAGCTCGAGAGTCAAACAAATGCTTGCGCAGCAGCGTCTCAGATGGCAACCACTGGAGCATTCATGGCGGATTGGAAATTCTAAAACTGCAAGAATTTATTACAATATAATTGCGCAAAGGAGGGGTGGCCTGATGCTGCAAACATGCTAAGTAACTCTCAGCGAGCAGGTGAGCGGAGGGGATGTAGAAAGGGGAACCAATTGGGTAAAGTAACTAATCTGAGGAGAATCTTGAAAGCCATATGCAATAAAAGTACTAACCATACATACATTGCTCTTTGAATTAAAGACCTACTTTTCAAGGTTCTCATTATTTTGATGGTGGTCTTGTGGCTTCTTTCTACCTTTAAAGAAAAAAGCACCTTCAATCAATTTGAAGAAACACATTCCATGCACGTTAAATAGATCGTTAATCAGCCGCGACATAGCATTGATAAAACTCGAACAGAAGTCAACATCTAGAGAAGCAAAAGCGAATACTATATCCTACATCGAAAATTACATTCTCAAAAATTTCAATCTGTCACAGTTGCATCCGGATGCCTTCCTCCATCATGTGCCATACGCATGCCATCCTAGAACATTTTGCAATTAATTAAGTAGCAAATTTGCTTTTCATAATTTGTCACCTATTTTATTGGCTTGCATGAAGCTTATGAAAGGAAAAGCCTCATAAAGTTGTGCATGCTGATAAAAACTGGCTTAAAAGGCAATAGAACCAGTCTTAAAATTCGTCCACAATGAATTTCATTGTAAACAAATCTTGCAATACCTGGAGGTGATTAGTCGTACTCAACGATGAGAAGAAAAGAAACAACTTTTGAAATACTCTAATAGTTTAAAGAATCATAGTAAAGGAGCGATCATTTATACAAACTTTACAGATTTAAGCTGGCCAACTCGGAGGCTGTCCCACCACATTGACTAGGATGCATTCCTTGGAACTCCTGATAACTGATGATTTTCCTTCCAAAAAAGCATGCAAAAGACTACTGATCAAATAGCCAAGAAAGAAATCAGAGGTCCTGAAGCAGTAGAAAAGGTCTGCCAAAGGAAGCACTCTACTAGATTAGCTAAGAAAGTGTTCGGTCATAAAAGAAACATCACCAATTACCGGCTGTTGACACTAAATAGACACCAATTATCAACAAGAACATGTCCAATATGACTAAATCAAGTCTAAACTGAGATCAAGACTCAAGCACGCAGGTTTGTTCACTGCTGCATCCAAAATGGTTCCCCCCCTTTGTATTTTTACCGCCCCTATCTCTAAAACAACCACAAGCTTTCCAGTTCCATCATGCTCTGGCCCTCTTATTGCTACAAGCAGGGCATTTGTACTGCTTGATGTGTTCAGCCCTAGCAGGAGTGATCCTGACACACTTGCCATGAAACCATCTCTCGCAAATGTCACAGCAAATCCAGAATTCATCATTGGCATAGTTGTCCCCACATGCACCACACAACGTGTTCCCATGCTCTTCTTCATCCTCCTCATCTTCTCCTTCACTCTCGTCCTCGTCTTTTGGTGGAGGCATCTTTGGGGCCTTTGTATGGGGCTCAGACTGACGTGATGGCTGAAAGTAGAATAAAGAACCAATATGCCAAAAAGGAGGAAAAATAAATTGTGATGGTTTTGAGAAATGGACAACAATGATGCGAGACATTCATATTCACCTTTGAGCCAGACTTGCTCTTGCTGCTGCTGTTGGGCTTTTCTTTTGATTGCTTCTTGGCAGTTCCTGTCACAACCTCATATATAGTGGGGAGACCATTTATCATTTGGAAGAGTCGCTTCCTGTAATTTCAGCCCCGAAAGAAAAATATATCAACTACCAGCAGTTTCCATCATAATTTGGAGTAGAAGTGTTTAGAATAGATACACCGTTTTTTTATTTAATATCATCACATGAAGCTGGGTATAACAGAATTTCCTTCAGCAGACAATGCTATCTTCTAGACGCAAGCATAGTACTTTCTATACGAGATCTAAATCTCCTATCAGCAGAGCCCTTGTGCACTCATTCCATGAGCTTATGAATAGTCAGACTTTAAGAAAAGTAACACCTAGAAATTAGAATGATGCGAGGCCATGGGCAAAATGGCTGTTTGGAGGTCAGTGTGGAGGGAAAATCCAACACCTTCATAGAGACTTCTATATACCTGTCTATATAGCTTAGTTGTCCAGCAGTCTAATATATATTAGAAACCAACTATATCCTATGCAAGTCGTAACAGAGAACTCCTCTAGTAGTTCATATACCGTGAAGCAATACTATTAGATGCAACAGTTAAAACAGAATTTCATCAGTCCACCCTAATGATATAAACAAATAAAATGCACCAAGACATGACAAGCAAAATAACAGGGTATAAAAAAAAGAATTAGATTATATAAGAAGACCAAGAAATTATAAATGCTGTTCGCCAACATAAAAGTCAGTGTGGGAAGCTGAAGACTACTTCAAGATAAAAGATGAACAAAAAGGTAAAAGGACTATAGCAAGATTTAAAAGGTATAATCCACATGGCGATTTATGCTTGGAGCAACAATAGGAAGTGGGTCCACTAGCATGGTAAGGAGGATAGGGTGTAGAAAGTACAAGGATACCTAACATGCCATAAATTTGCACCTATCAATCTCCAACTAGAGACAACCTAGAATCTTTTTTTGGAAGGAAAATGAATATCACATCTCGGAAACTTTGATTTAATTTTCCCATCTTGTGAGCATGTTGCAATTGAGAATGAAGGTGGGCAAAAAAGCAATTGGGAAATACAAAAAAGGGGCATCATTTGTCAGATCAGACACCTTTATAATAAATCTCAGAAATGCGGGAGTCAAGGAGACAAGAAACTTACCAATCTAATTAGCAGATGGAACTGTATAGACAATTTCATCCAAAACATTTTTTAACCCATGAAATGTGTAATTCAATTAACCTGGCCTTGCACTTGAAGTCCAGAGTGGTGCAACTTAGGTGGCCCTTGAAATGAAACTGAAGGATTATAGGGCATCTAGGGCATTGAGAACTTTGGGTTAAGGGCAGATGAAAGGTTTCAATGTTTGCTGTTCTGCAACATATATAAAATTTGATTTTACATCACATAGCTAAGCTTCGAGGTTCCTGTGCTTAGACAGCACTCTCAAACATCGGATTATTGCGCCAAATATTTGAGCAATAACAGAAACAGAAAGGAAAACAAAGCAGTTGCTTCCTTAACTCTCTCTTTCCTTTTTCCTTTCCTCATTTTTTGTACGGACAGGTGGAATTGAGCCCTAAAAAATATATGACCTAAATAATGAGACAGCAAATCTGGAATCACTTCTTCCTTCTCCTTTAGGTATACTAACGATAAATAAGGCACTTAAATCCTCCACCACTTCAAGTATGCTCTGCAAAAGAGTAATTAGTAATCCTTCAAATTACTGAAAAGTCCTTTCATGTTTTGCTCCTATAAGAATCTTGCGATCTCATTTTCAAATTACAACAATCCTAAGTATGACACTACGTAGCTGCCTCCTTCCCTCTAGTAAAGAGCTCTTTGAGAAGCCCACCATATCCTGTCTCGTAGTACCATAATGAAATCAAGATTCAATTGGAGAGGATGCATGATGAAAGCGATCAGCATATTAAACAGAGACAAAGGTTGACTGAGGGCACGGTATTTCGGAGAAAAAGAAGATAATAAAAAGGTAAGGAATGGCAGATTACTCCTTGAGAAGGAAACTGTGTATACGGAATGTGAATCATGGAGGTAAAAAGTAAGAAAACTTATCAGAAAGATCTTTAATAGTTTGGTGTAGAGGAAGACTTGATGATATGGAGAAATTCTATTAGGGAATTTGACATCCATAGAAGAAAAATGGTTTCTGTAGTGTACCATAAGGACAGTGGAACGTAGGACACAAAAGCCTCATTCCATAAAAAGTCATATAAGAAGCCAATTTCATGACCATGTGTCTTAAAAGTCGTGTAGACTTCTTATCTGGCACAGAAATACACAAACACATGCAAATATATATGTACATATAACGTACATATGTACGTTTATGGGGGATGCATACAAAATATATTAGTCTTATAAAGCCAATTTGGTTCTCAACATCATAACCACCTTTTGTATTGAAAAATCTGACAATGTTTAGTCAAATATTAAGGAATAGATGTTAATCAAATGTTTTACATTTCCAAAACATTGATTGTATGAAAGATCTTAAAATAGAAAATGAGCCCTCTAATAAAATTTTAGCTTGGAAGGAAGACATATAGTTTGCATGTCAGATTTCTCATAAGATTCAAGAAGGCACATAAGATATGAAGATAGATTTTATACAAGCAGAGGGTTAAGCATGGCAAGTCACACAAGAGTTTGTCATGAGCGCTGCAACCTCCCACGACCCCACCAGTGTTTTAAAATCTAATTAGATTAAGCTTTTAGTTCTCATATCACACATTCATTCAAACCTAACCCTTTCACTGTATGCACAATCAAATAAATAAAAAATCCAATCCTCTGCAGCCCCATAAAATCTACAAACACATTAAAAATCAAAGACTGTATTAAGCACCACATTACCACCAGATTCATTGACCATGATTTACTATATAGACTCAGCATCATCCATAACTTTGATAGATTGATCAGGAAAGCAGATTTATTTGCTTTGCAGAATCCAAAGTCTTGCGCCCTGCAACACTTTAAATGCCTCAACATTTCTAATATAATCCATAGACTTTCACTGGAACCTTCTAGCGTTCATCCAAGCCTAAATTTGCATAAGCATACTATGAAGTTGTATCTAATATCCACTGGAAAAGTCTCATCTCCTAACTTCTACTTCTGCTGGTATGTAAGATCTCATCATCTCTCTTACCAACTCTTTTCCATACACAAATATTATGCTACAAGGATCCCAACAATCCAAACTTCCTCACATTGTGGTAGGCTGCATCTTATCCAGTGCCCTAGTGCCAAAGCTCAACGCAGACAGTTGCAACATCTATTTTCAAAAGCCTGTCTCAAGCAATTATAGCTCCAGCCATCAAAGTAGCTATACTGGAATTGTCTTTTTTTTTTGAAGGTAATAGAGGAAGCAAATTGCTTCCATACTGAGATTATCAGTAACTCCTACATCATCATATTCCAAATAATGCCCTCCACACCTTCCATCACAAAAATTTCTTACTGTATACTGGGAACTCTTAAGCAACCATCAGTCGTCCGTTGGACATTCCACGGTTTCCTCAAGTGATAAGCATGAGGAAGAAAAATTCTCTCTTCAATTTCTTTCTTAGAGGACCAAGTTAGCAACAAAAGTTACTGCATGCTGAAGCCTAATGGGCATTTTTTATTTTTGGGGAAAAAAAGTTACTGCATGCATCTCCCAAATCCCCATACGGGTTAGAAGTCAAATCTCAGCAGCCACTTCCTCTCTTACCCTCTCATAAAATATGTATTTTCAAAAATAAATAAAAGAATTTTGATCATAGCTCTCCACGTGCATTGCACATGTCATTATCTATTATCCTAAACCCAAGCCGTTGTGCATCATAGTGAAACAAAGATTGCTAGAAAAGATGTACAGCAGTTGCAACATCATAAACAATGTCGTAAAAGGCACTTTGGCAATCGCCTAGGTGCTGCAGGAGGCAAATAGACCTTTGAGTGCCTCGACAATCCTTGGTCAAGGTGATTTTTGGTAAGGTGACACCTAGGTGAGCACAAGGGACAAAGTGAGAGGTGTCCAGGCGATGCAAATGCAATGTCCGGCATTATACTTCTTTTCCCTTTTTGCCTATTCTTTCTATTAGAGCCCTTATAAATAAAAGGTTACTCTAGGATGCTCTATGGTTTACTTTTTTATTTTGGTTATGTTTTGTTTAAAAACATCAAAAATGGTTTGGGAAGTGGTATTTTGTTGTCATATTTGAATTTTTAAGCTATTTTAGGATCTCCGGTAATCTATATTTGATACCTTTCGCTCAAAAGCATGGTATGGAAAGTGGTTTTTTGATGTGATGTCTTGAAAGATGTGGACCATTATATCCAATGTTACTTATGATTTAGATGTTGAAATAATGTTTGTGTTGCTTTGGATACAAATAGCAGGTACTTCTGGTGCACTTATTTAACTTTTCATGAACCGGTGTGCTACTTTCTTTAGGCAGGCGCCTTTTGGGCACCTTGTGCCTCAGGCAATATGGGTTCTATCACCTTAAGGGCGCCTTTTCCTTACCCTGATCATACAACAAAGAAATTGGTAATTCACCAAGATCACAGTACTAAAAATTTTACAAGGAGGAATCTTATCCATTTAATTACAAAGATCAATCACATGATGATTCAATCATTTGATCGATGCCTGTATTTCTATCTAATAATTCCACCCCCGCACAAGTTTTCAAGAATCTAAAAGCAGGTCATATTTTGTAAAATTTCTTATTTATTGTACTTCTTACATTGGCTAATAGGGTTAATAAAGTAGCCAACCAGCAGGAGTTTTCAAGCGATTATGCAACTCTTATTGGGAATAAGATCATGATCGTGTAAGTTATTTAGATTGTATGACTCCCATTTTGACTAGGTATAATGCCAAAAAGTTCATTTCAGTTACAAGTCCCAGAATTATGACCAATTACAGAGTGGTTTAAGTGCCTCAACATGTAAGGTTGCATGGGAATCTAAACTGCTACCAAAAACATTTTCTAGATTAGGCACCAGCTAAGCTTACTAGAGGTCACCAAAGCAATCAAACCTTTTTCTTTTCATTCTTCAAAATAAAGGATACATACTTATTATTGGATTCCAACAGGTTGGTGCCATGCAGGCCTGCATATATGAGGCCATTATTGTGAATCATATGAAACAATCAATTTTGCAAACAGATTTCTCAAGGGTTTCCACCTTTCTAAGTAAGGTGAAGATTTACTCCTCTCTTAATGATAACTCATAAGAGCCGTTGAGTGATGGCTTTCAAGATATGACAGAAGTAGCAACCCCTCTGATATCCACAATCCTATTCTTTTGTTTTACATATTATTCTTTTTGTTTTACATACTTTTTTGAGTCTTCCCTAAAGCCAGTGAAAACCTGATCCAAGATATGTCTCAAAACCTTAATCATCCTCCTATCATACCCTACCAGAACTTCTAGGGCTTCTTCTGCTTTACAGTTCAAACTCTATTAATTTACAAGTATCCAAATTAAAAAAAACCTAAAAACGACATATTAGTCTCTTTCTTAAAGTCCTACTTATCCCAATGATCACCTGATAATCATCCCTTTCCCCATATCAAATCCCAAAATCAACAAATTGATGACCTTCCTGTCATGGTTTTTTTTTTAAAGCATTAGCTGTCAAACCTCTTCTCCAGAATCAAATCTACAGAAATCCATATCCATCCACTTCACCAGAATCAAATCATCAGAAATCCATATTCACTAACTTATCAATAAGATCAAGAATTAATACAATAAAGTTACAAAAAACCTCTCATGATCAGCATGCAACCTTTAGAAGCACAGAATGAAAACTCCCTATTTTAACATCTTAATAAATCTAAAAGAAGCCATAACTGAAGCATACAGAAATTATATGGTCTAAACCCATTAAATTAACTTACATGAAAAGGTAACTACACATCCATTATATATTATATGTACTTTCACTTTATAGTTTATACACAATAGCAAGAGGAGAGAAACTTAGCAAGTCTATCCAAATCATGCAATCATAAATGATATTTTTAACTTATAGTATAACATAACAAGTATATACATCTAAAATATGCCACACAAAAGATATGACACGGCAAGATTTTATATAATACGATTAAAGAAGGTAACATGAACTTGATATTTTAACATTTATTTAAGACATATATGTAAGGGATCAATATTACGGATTTGGCTTATGTTCTTCTCTTGGAAACAATGATTCGAAACAACATTTATATCAGGTGTGTGGATTGAAAGTTTGAAAGAAATGTGTCTATAATATGTAATAATACAATGGCCACATGAAATTTATACCAAAAACACATTACGTCAAACCTGATCAGTATCTTAAACTTGACCAATATCTCTAGAGATCAGGGGCATCATAACATTGGAAATATCCTTACGGAACATGGAGATTGTCACACATAAGGAATATTTTTTCACAATGAACACCATACATACAAAGCATCAAACCTGTCAATATTAGAATATTTGATAGTCATGCATGCAAACTTCATGCGTCATTTGCCAAGAAATTTATAAAAGTACATCCTGTGATCATGTTGATAGAGGACTCTTAAAGACAAACAAGCATCATGTTGATAGTCATGCATGCAAACTTCATGTGTCATTTGCCAAGAAATTTATAAAAGTACATCCTGTGATCATGTTGATAGAGGACTCTTAAAGACAAGCTAGCATCAATGAGGTGAGTAGTGACATGTAGAAACTAAATACTCAATACATCAACAACAGAAAAAAAAAAAATCAAATGAGGCATTTAATAGGTGAAGAAATTATTGGCTGTGAAAGAAGAGCACATATGCATAAACAAATAAACAGTTCAACATGACTCATTGAATCTAAGCCTAAAGGGGCAACAAAAAATGCGATTGCATAAAGATTTACATACTGAGATTTCCTAGCCAAAAGCTATTGCATCAAGCATAAGGTCTTATAAGCAAAGGAAAAAAGAAAAGAAAGAAGATGTAATTTAGTCATGACTCAATAGGAAGTAGGAACTTTAGTCACCAGTAGTGAAACTAACCAATGTCAATGTGCTATCAACTACTGGCAATTCTAGTTACCAAGTCCTCACAGAAAATTACTATTTTTCCTATAAAATCAATTCCAACAACAAATGAAAATGTCAAACAATTTCTTCACGCGTAAGTTCAAAATGCTTCCCTACTAGTTTCCAAGTTAGAAGTAGTAGAAGAAAAAACCTTGCAGGACGTCAATAAAAGATAAATTATTGAAGAGATGTAGTAAAATGATATCCCTATTCAGCATAGATCAAGTCACCCATCACTTGCACATCAAAGTTAAGCAAAGTTTCAAGCTACTAGACAAGCAAAATGCACAAAAAAAAGGAAGCTAATGAAGGAGATATAAAGCATATGACTGAAAACCAACAGGATACAGAAAGGCATTACGTGCCACAAATTATTAATAGATACTCCAACCCAAAGGTCATTGCTAGAAGACCCAGCCATAGCCAACATATTTAACAGCTCCATTGCTTTACATCCAATGTGTTAAGATATCCATAACATCCATCAATCTCCATATTCCACTAAAGCAACTACTGCATGCAAGGAAATCTGTCTATCATTTTTTCTCTACAAAGATACTCCCTTGCTAGTGAATGAATGCCAGTTTCTGTTTATTGCTCAGAAGAGAACCTTTCTCGGTCTCATCTGGTCCATTTTTTTTTAAGAGTTAGAAGGAAGAATTCCTTCAAGTTATTCCAAAAAGTAAGAAGCCATCCCTGTAGATCAGGATAACAGGCATATGATTCTCACAAAACAATAAGCAAGGACTCCTTAACATTATGTCCAAAAAATGCAATTTTTCCATCTGCCACTGATCTGTCTTATTTCCTTCACCTACTACTGAAGATTCCAAGGGTTTCTCCGTTATTTCATTGCTTATATCAATTTCAAATGGTCTTCTTCCACACAGTTACCGTCACATTCGAGTCCCATCTGATTGGCAAATGTTAATGCCTAGAGCATCTCTACAGACACAATTGTAAGAGAAGTGATTACTTAAATAGCCTCTACAGAAAAGATTTGATGGATGAACCCTGTCTCCCTTATGGCTACTCGCACACCAGCAGATGCCAATTAAGCATCACAGAATTATAGAACCATTAGTATTAGTTTCACCCATCGCTTGACAAGCAAATCCCACTCAAACTGCAATTTTTCCTAGTCCCTTTCAACTTAAATCTGTAATTTTCTGTCATATAGACATTTCCAATCAGATTCCATGGATATTACTGTCTTTACCATTTTCCCTTCTTTTAAAGACAGCAAACTTGCCTTTTTCACTGCATAGTCTACAACTTCACAGCTAATCCAGCCATCCTACTAGCCCTTTTTTTGCATGCCATTAAACTGGAAACCAATCTGATTTTTCG
Source organism: Phoenix dactylifera (assembly GCF_009389715.1). Classification (NCBI taxonomy): domain Eukaryota; kingdom Viridiplantae; phylum Streptophyta; class Magnoliopsida; order Arecales; family Arecaceae; genus Phoenix; species Phoenix dactylifera. The sequence continues at coordinate 266,764 of NW_024068001.1, forward strand.
TAGTATCCAGCCACTGTATGCAAAAGCTGTCTAATTCCTTAATTATTCCTTCTCTAAAACCTTCTCCCATCAACCACTTAACCAAACTTACTTATTTCTTGATTCTAAATTACTCCATCTTTTCATATAATTCCCAGACCTTGGATTATCAGAATATTTATCCCGAATTTACCAAAAAATATATAAAAACAACCCAAAATTAAAATGAGGCTTCCTAACATTTATGAGGCTATAGAACTCTCTAAACACAATATGTAACTAAAACAAGAGGCCACGCTACATAAAAGCAAAACTTAATAGACACATTCAAAGAGGCTCCAAATAATTCCAACAACAAGAGACCTTCTACAAAGCCAGTCATAGTCCTTCAACAAATCACAGTTGCCAGCTAATCAAAAAAGTAGATGGCTCCTACTTTGACTCAAACATCTAACTAAATCTTTAGTACAAGAACATATAAACATATACAGAACTCAAATCTAAATATATAATGAATTTAGATTCAAAATTTGTAGGCTCCCAATCATAACTGAGAAGAATGCTTTGGGACCCAAATTATTAGACTTCCACCATGAAGCCCTCTTTGGCACGTGGTTCATAATATGCCAATTAATTAACCAAATATATTATTGGTCAGAAATTGTTGTGAAATTTAATATCTACATCTGAATATGCTAAACATAAAAAGAGAACGAGGCTGCGAACAGGCAATAAAAATGTAACTTCACACAATGTTAAGACAATTTAGCAAGTTCAGACCAAAATGACAAATAATTACAAATAATCAAATTTCAAAAGTAGTATACCACAAAGAGGAAAGACAATGTAATCAAAAACTAAATACATAACAAATCAAGAATACCCAAAGAGAACACATGAAGGAATGCTTCATTTTCTACTTAAAATCAGTAAAAAAACATTAAGCATGGTGTCTAGGCTGCCAAGATGCTTATCTTTTTTTTTTGGTCTTCTATAACAGTTCATTTCTCACGAAAGTATCAATTAAAACTCTATATCAAATTAAGCATGGTTTTGGCTGCTGAAGTTTTTTCAGCTAGATGAACGATATCTATTACTTCATCCAAAAAAGGTCTCTTATTGGTAGGTAGCAAAACCAGTAGTCAATATATTAGCTGCACAAGGTGAATGTAGTGCAATCTCTATTGTAATACTTGCATATATAAGCAATTCTATGAAACATGAAGATCATTTAATCAAAAGTCAGCTATATCCAAATAAGTAGGATGAAGAAATGCAAATACAAAATTCCATAATCCAAAACATGAAAACATGATCAGATCAACAAAGAAACAAGAAAACTATTGGAAAATGATAAATATTTGTAATTATTCTGAAATATCTAGATCTTATGCATCATATCAATGTACTGGAAACAAGAGAACTAGGTTTAGCTACTAAAATTCTCTATTGAATGTACCCTAGAACTAGAAAATTCTCCTACTTCATGCACCTTTACATAAATCATTGATGCATAAATGTAGCAAGAACCAGGAAGGTACTATCTCCAAGAGTGAACAACTTAAAACAATCAAAACAGATACAAGAAAAAGATATGAAAACAAAATAATTACCTGGATTCTTTATCAAACCCAAAACGCGCACCAAAATAGAAGGCAACAGCCAATAACCATGAATCACTGTGGACTGCAACAAGTGACAACCAATCCTTCTCATCCATTCCATCTCGAGCAAAATTAATTCCTAATGCTGGTTCTGGAAGTTCAGGAGGAACTTCCTCGGCAGGCAAGGTTACTTCCCATGTTTCATTTGGAAGTCCATATAAGCATAAGTTTTCCTTTTCTGTACCCACAATATTATCATGGCATTAGCATGAAACATTCATCCCAAATAATTATCCACGAAACCCAATAGATTGAACCTTGTTCAACAATTTATATAACAACCCTTTTCTTTTAGTGTATAACCAACCAACCACCTGCCCACCCACCCCACCCCCCCACCCCCCAACAAAAAAAAAGATTCTGAATTCACAAATTACTTAAAAATTGGGAAGAGTTATGAAATTGTTCATTATACAGCAAAAAATAGCTTGCCAAAAAGAATAAAAAATAACGAGCGCTCAATTTGTTTGCTTTGAACAAACTTGATGCGCAAAAAGAACGAAGTCTTTAGCTTAAAACTATATAAAAAAAAAGTAGTCCATTTAAGGGCAAGCCTCCTAAGTTATCAACAATACTGGAAGTTGTCCAACTGTTACCTAGTAAAGAACTCAGAGGCATAAGACATCAATATATAGAAAAATATCCTTCTGAAATTCATGGGAACACCAAAAACGAAACGAAATCCAAAAACAAAAAGCGTCGAACAAAAGCAACCAAGGGGGATGCTGGCGGTGCTTTCAAAAAATCTTTAATTTTCTTTTCCGGTCCAACAAATCTCCACAAAACAAATACAAAGGGAAAAAAAGGCAGGCAAAGCCTTTTAAATGCCAAAACGGAACAACTCGAACAACACAACCCTAAAAGCCGGAAACCCTAGCGTGAGCGAATCAAAAATAGAAGTTGGAACCTCACCGGGGTCGCACTGCTGGTAGAACTTCTCAACGTCTGCAACACGTGAAAAAGAAACAAAAATTCGCAATAATCAACATACAGAACAAGAATCAGCTAATCAAGAAAACACCAAATCCTGCCAAGAATCGAAGGAGAGAGTGAGAGAGGGGTGGGGGGACCGGTGGTGAGAGCTTTAATCATTCCAGCCCGGCGGCCTCGGAAATCCCGGAAGACCTCCTCCGGCGTCCGCGGATTGTACGCCCCCGCGCCCCCTTCCATTTCGAGCAGACAAAGAGACCTTGCGAGTTCTTTAATGGCGATAACGATGAGGGATTTCGCCCAACAAACCCCGTAGACCGGAGCAAAGAGAGCGATAAAGAAGTCAGACAGAACAATTAGGGTTAGGGTTTCTAGTGGAGAGAGAGGGGGTTCAAATCCCTCCAATAAAGAGGGAAAGTGGAAAGAGCGGAGAAGAAGAGAGCGAAGAGAGGAGAAAAGGCGAGAGGGTTTTGAAGGGCTTTCTTCGTTGGCTTTGGTGTTGATTTGCTTTCTTTTTTTTTGGGGGGGGGGGGGGGGGGGGGGGGTCCTGCATTCGTTCCCTCTCCTTCTACGAGCTGTTCTGGTTTTTTTATCGGTAGTGGTGGGGTGGGGTCAAGGCGTGGATGGTTTCTTAAGTTACCGGGAGGTTATGTGACCCACGGGTGTAACGTTTGGGTCCAGCGCGGACTCCAAAAAGTTTGAAATAACGGATAATTTCAATGAAATTAATATACGGATAATTTTAATCATTAAAATTTCTTCAATCTATGTGGCTTCTAAGATGCAATTCAGTTTTTATAAGTAGAGTTTTTTTTCCCCTTTCGGAGAAGAGCAAGTCTATTTATTGAAAGGTGCGGCAATAGAGAGGCAAATGATACCGGAGCATCATAACTGTTAGAAGAACTATTTATTTGTATTTATAAATCTTCTCTCATAAATGATAATAGTATTTTTTTCATTAATTTCTAAAAATAACTTTACATTATCAAATTTTTATAGAAGATAATACGATAAAAATGAAAAGTCTGGTTTTGTTGGACTTCTTTTGTTGTCTCGTTTTTGTTCTCCTTCATTCTAATGATACCTTCTAATCATGGGAGATAAGGAGAAATTTGATAGAAAGAGCGGTGATATAAGTAAAAATTGACGAAGAATAAAAAAACATATATATATATATATATATAACCAAAATATTTTCTTTTTCAATCAAATTATTAGAATTTTATAATTATTTTTTATTTTTATGGTGATTGAAAATTTTAATTTTTATATTTTAGATAAGATTTCTCGTAAAAACGCATCACTAGTGAATGCATCTATAGTAAATAATGCGTTCTTTCTTCTTGAGTCAACTCTTGATAAAAAAAGTATATCAAGTTGGATGGAAGAATATTTTTTTTAACATCAAACCTCTCAACTTGCACCTTTTTGGAATCTATATATTTTTAAACTATCACTTAACGGCACGTGATACAATTTTTTAACTCTTAGTTAATGGTTGTTTTACATCAAAAAACCTAAGATGAACGATTTGATTGCAAATTTGAAAGCAGAAGGGGCCACAGGAAAAGATAATGAACCTTGAGGGCCACAAAAAATTTCTACCCCTTATTAATTTATATAATTTATCAAATTATTATTAGAATTTGAGTTCAAATGAAAGTCTACTAAGATTGAAATCCAAAAGGAAACATCAATAAAAGCATGACACATATTGGGCCCCATGGATGGGGGACCACTCACCGGATGCAGAAGGGTTAAAACTTATTTCTTGGGATTGAAGTCAAACAAAACTTGAGGGCTTGTGAAAGGTTAAAAAATATAATAGTAATAATTATAAGAGAGGTTGAGGATAAATAATGACAACTATGTGGAAAGTATGATAAAATAAACATCACAATTATGTTAACTCTTGCTTCTGAGTTCTTTAGAAGGACTGGAGGAAGCATTTGAGGTTTCCCTCATCTTGCCAAGATTGATAAAAAAAATATATTTCTTGCCACAAATATAGTTTGAATGAAATTCGAGTGAAGATAAGATTATACATACTTATTTCTTGTTTACAAAAATTAAATATTAAGACTGGACTATTGGGATGGCTAGCTACACTGTTCTTGAGATATCATATACCAAATCAATGTCTTTCCACAACCACATACGCCCAAAATTAGTTTATCTAAAGATGATTTGTGTTATCTAAATATCCACAACATTGGAATACAGGATATCAAAATTTAGAGATGACTTATGATCTCATAAAGATTATAAGATGTCTATGACTTCTTACCGGTTAATATTATTTTCTATTTAGCAATCTTCATAATACCATACAAATAAGGATGTTATCCAGGCATCCTGAGAGGGAGTGCATGAAATTAACTGGGGAAATGCTGGGTATGTTTTGTGCACATAAAAATTTCTCTTACCATGTGACATAAGAAAATTTTGATACAATTTGTAAGAGAAAATTTCTCTTACCATGGGATAAGTTGAATATAGACTCCCTAACCCAGCATTTGTTAGCTCAAAATCCTTCTGTGCCCAATAATCAGGATTAGCCTTTTTTTTATTTTTTTTGGGCAGAAGGCCTTGCTCTAAACCAAAATACCATGCAGGCAGTTAATATGGCGCTACCATATTTTGCTACATCAGCTCATCCAAGAACAATACCTAACTGAAATGCCATCTTCATACCATCAGCTGACCAGTAGATTTCCAAATCTCCGTGCGCGCGCAGAGAGAGAGAGAGAGAGAGAGGAGATTTATATGAGACTCTTTTAGTAAATCCGAGAAATTATATCATACACCATATGCACCACATGGCCATGCACCATGTCAATCACCACATCTTCTTCCTCTGGGCCAATTACTGAGAGGAGCGCATGATGAATGGAGCCCATAAGAAGGATGTGGGTGATTGGCGTGGTGCACAACCATATTGGTGCATGCTGTGTAGGGTATCATTTCTCACTAAATCTTCCAACTTCCTTGACCAAGTGTGGCACCAGCTCGGTCTACAGCATAGGTGGCGGCAAAATATTCGGTTCTTGTGCCTGTTCAAGCCAATGTGATTCAGTGCCGAGAGGCTTTGAATCTGTGTTGTCTCAACCTGCATTGCCTTGTTACCACAAACAAGCAAGCCAAAATGGATATAATAAAATGAAGCAGCAGCTTTACACTAAATGAATAAATTACAAGAAGAGAATTGTTCAAATAACACACACTCCAAACAAAAAAATTACATAGACAATGTGTAACTTTATTTTTGCTCCACTGTCAGATTCTGGAGGAAAGATTGAGACTTACCTGCCAGATTAGGCTTCCCAGGAAAAATTGTCAGGATTTTGCAGGAGACATGACCTAAATTTGCAATCTTAGCCTGTCCCATTTGCAGCATAAGCATAAAACAAATTTAGGGGGAAAACGTTTTCCAGTAGGACACATGAACGAAAAATAAATATTGAATTGTAACGCCATCCTAGTTCGAAGGTACATTAGCATAGAATATCAAGAAGCAACTAACAGAAATTTGGGAAAAGCTTTTCAATTAACAGTACCAGATATCTTATCCACACGGAAGTCCTGCGTATCCTACATTCTTGCATTACCAGATAGACCCTGCATCCAGAGAGCTAGGAGGCTCCTTAATTGAAACACAATAATATTCTTTGCCAATGAGCTTCATCACCACAAAAATCTGACCAAATCTATTATTTAAATCAAGAGAAATCTTACACAAAACCAGTCTATCAAGCCTGTACAAGTTCACAGCAAAATTGAAATTCAACAAACAAAATGATTAATAGAATGAAACACTATTCCCTGGTTATATGTTATATTAGGGCACATACTATACCCTTTAACATCTCCATTAGACACGAAAAACATACAGCTACTGCTTCTTGATATGAGACAGTTATTTTGCCAGTTCACTGGCATCCTTCAGCAGTTGCATGAAACTTTATTCTTTCAATAGAAGAATGTTAGGCCAGTGCCTGAAGCTGAAGGAGTATGATGTGATCAATATCGAGGTTTGAAAGGTTTGCTAATTCTTCTACGCCCCCAAACGAGGAGCGATATCAAAATAGGCACCAAGGTCCTTAAGCAAAATGCAGAGACATCAATGAATAACCCTCAGATGCTCCCAAATTAAGTCAAAAGATGCTGTAGTACTAAGGCAAATTTAGCCAACACATCCTGATTGATATAAACTCAAAGAGAGGTTTTGCATTATTATGATAGACTGACTTTGTAACACAGATGCAAGATGCACTGGGATAAGTACAGTCATCATTGTTTAATATGTCAAACTATGGAATGAAGTCATGAAGATGCTTTCGTCAAGGAAAAATGAGTAGTCCTAATTCACTACCCAGCTACTGCTGAACAAAGACCACCATCTTCCAGACATTACAGCCTCTGCTGCCACTAATAGTAGGGGTATAGTTGCATCAAGTAGTAATGCATGAGTATACATGCAAATTTCAAGTGTACAAGGTTATCCAATGCAAAGAAGAGACGTATCTCGGAGTCTATATGAAATACTTCCATGTTTTAACAGTTTTAGTTGCAACCATGATGATGCATTGTGGTTTCCTAACTTACCAAGTAAACGTGACGCATGCTATAAGACAATAGAGACAAAAATTGTGATTGAAAATATATTACTGGGAAACCATATATAAAGATAATACCATGTAGCATACCTTGCATATGTTTATCAAATACTGGACATAGACTATAAGATTAAGGGTACAGATACTGAGATACATAAAAACTATTATAAGAAGATTTGATATAAAAAATGACAAATAATTCAAACTATTTATTTTAAAAATAGATTCCAACCAGCAACATTTTTGACCCTTATGGATTGAGTAGCATCATTTTTTATCATCTCTGCAACTTGCACGATATGTATACAAACACCTTACCAAATACTATATAATTAAAATTTTCAAACTCCACGATACTAAAAAAATTTAAACATTAGTTGTTAACATAAGTTTTTGCTTGTCCCTTATCTCTGATTTTTTCACATCTGGCCATTACTAATGCTCGGATAAGCATTCAAGTCCAGCTCTATTGTCTATGCCCATGCAGCATTGTATTGACTACTGACATGTTTCAAAATGGTCATAAATCAAAACAATTCTAGCTCTAACCTAGCTGTTATGAGTTGATTGCTGTCGTTGATAAGTACCAAAATGATCGAATATAAAGCTGTAACCCTCTAGCTGAAAAGTAAGTATTTCATTGTTCAACGACTTTAGGATGTGTAATAATGATTCCTGTAGTCATAAGTTCAACTTTTCAAAATCATACATCAATTTTTTCTTCATGTCTCTAACACATTTTAGGTAGTAAAGAAAATACCAGCAGTCAAACTAATTGCAACTTATATTTTACCTAGAACTGTTAAACACAGAATACTTCAAAGAATTTGATCTTACCAATTTCCTGTATCCTGATGCACCTCTTGTCCTGTCTCTTGTAAATCTTCCTCCACCACATCTAGTATGACTTGAAAATATCTTTGGTGATCAGTCCAGTGTGTCACAGCTTAAAGGCTTTCAATATCTGATTATTCGTCCCCATCAATTGTTCTCAGCACCCAAACAACCAGCTAAATAATTTACAGAATGCCTCAAGATTTAAACAGGAGTCATCAAATCGTTTGATACATATTAGTTCAATGCCAGCTTCCCTGTACCTAGCACTAATAACTTCTCAAGTGCACCCTTCAGAACAAACAATATTTTGAATTCAACCATGTACATAACAAGTTTTTCAAAGCTATATGCACTGCAGCAAAGTGCATATAAAGCTTCCTATGGTTCAATGATCACCTCAACAGGATCCGAGTCCATCTATAAGTTGCATATGAGCCGAGCACTATTCTAACTGTAAACTTAATTGGTTTTGCTTCCTTTCTTTCAATTGAAGCATACAATTCTGCATGTGCAATACTTGGAGCCATATACAAATATGGTTGCCTATTCATCAGGATATGTTTACGACTTCAGAACATGCATAACTATTTACAGCTACATGCATTATCTCCCATAAATTAGCGTCCTCACAAATCAACAAAAAGCAATAAAGGATAAGTTGAATTCAATGACAACTTATCAGATGTTAACAAAAACAAAGAACAGAATATGATCTGGAATTGATCAAGCTGTTGATACTTTACCTTGTTCCATTAAATGATGTTCCCTTCTTTGCAGCAAAACTTCTGAAAAGGTCTTCTGCAATGTCCCTTTGCGACTTTATATATCACCATGGATGTAGGCATGTAGCCCCCTCTTCTGCAAATATAATGGCATCACGGCAGAAATCATTGCAACACCATGTCAAAGCTTTGTGACAGTTACTTTGAAGCAGACCACAATGATCATAAGACAAGATGTTACTCCCGGCATTCCTCCCTTCTCTTCCCACCGGGCTCTCCGGCGGGACGGGGAGAAGCACGGCATCGGAGCTGGGGACCTCAACAAATCTTACGAAAGAACCCTTTTATTTTGAAAAACTATTCCCCAAGGTCAGAAAAATGGATTCATTACCTCCCAAACCAGAATCGTAAGCAAAATACAACCGAAAAAAGGAGAAAAATATGGCAACAATGGTATCGATCGAGAGAGGAGAAACCCTAAAAATCGAATCTTGCTTCGTCTCCGTCTCTAAGTCTGTTCTTCTCGACCTTTTCTCCAATAATTTTGGTAAAGAGATTCCATCTTATATCTCCGGTTGGGCGGCGAGGTCTAACCCTACTTTGTTCGCTCGCAGAGGCCGCCGCTGTTCCCTCACCACGTGATCCGCCCCCTGGAGTTAACTATCCAGCTCCGGCAACCAGGGGCCCACCCGATCTATCGATATTCACCGTCCAATTGATGAGCCCAACGTCAGACGTTCCTGATTAGTGACAAGGGTTCCATACGGCAGTAGCTGGCCAGTTTGCAGACTTGTTAGAAGACCATCAGATCGGCTTGTACAGCACATCAGATATTGCTGGCAAGGAATACTTATACTTTCGGCGAGCGCAGGGTGTCACCAAGATTTGTTGCAGAGTTTGTTCGAGCACAGACCATGGAGATTAAGCCCACCTCCTCCTCAGATAGACCTTTGATAGCTCGGAACACCTGGAGTTCTCTCTCTGCCCGGGCAGCTCCTCAGACGGTATCTTTTACCTGGGAGCCCCCATCCCCGAACTTCCTCAAGGTCACTATTTCGATGGGTCGGTGTTGAATGGCGGTACGCGGGGCGGTGCAGACTTTATCATACGGGGCCCGCACTTTAGGATGGTGGCTGCCAGCTATTTGACACGTCGGTTCCAGGGGCAGAGCTGCGAGCTACCTGGGTGGGTCTTCAACATGCGCGGGTGGTGCTGTAAGCCAGTTCGATCATTCTGGAAGACGACTCGATCATGATTAACGGATAAATTCAAAGGGGTCAAGGGATGAGAGCACGGACCACTTCTTGATCCGCGACATAAGGATGATGATGAGAGATGGGGGCCTTCTAAGTCAAGCATGTATTTAGAGAAGCTAATAGGGCGACCGATTGGGTGGCTGCCTACGCGGCCCACCACTCAGGGTACACCCTTTGGTCAGGAGAGGGGGAGCTGCCACTGACACTCCGCGAGGTGTTATATGTTGACTTTATTGGGTGTATTCGTACATGCACTGTATGAAGCACCCGTTTTAAGCAAAAAAAAAACAAGTAGCGTCGCCCGCCGGATCGCGCCATGCACAGATCAAGGAACTCCGAACATTTCCATTCATCTATCTGCACATATCTCGAAGTAACTATTGGACAATCCAACAGCAGATTTACAGAAAGATTAAGTGAATCTTTAGTTCACGTGAAAGGTACAACCCAATCCAATTTGGCAGCAACCAGAAGGTGTTGTTGCTGGGAGAAAGAGACCATCGATTTCGAAATATTTGGATAATGGTGAGTGACGGAATGATCTTTTGAGCTAAACATATATTTAGAGAGGCCAACAGAATTGCAGATTGAGTAGCTTCTTATGTGGCCTGCCACTCCGGAAGCATCCTATGGATTAGAAAAGAAGAGTTGCCTAGAGCGCTCGTAATGTATGGAATGCTCGTTGTAGCGGAAAGAAAGAAAAAAGGTCTATCCATCATACAGCTAAAGGGGAGGAAGAAGAGCAAGGGACTGTTGAATCTAGAGGGGAAGATGCATCCTGATACTAGTTTATTTTATGAAGGAAAAAAAATATGTTAGCAGTAATTAAAAAAATAAAGTTTTGCTTCTGAATATATGTTCATGCCTAAAAGGGATCGATATGCACACAAAGTACTGCAAAAATGGCTGCAAATGACATTACTGAGGTCACTGCTTCTACACTGATTTGGCAGCATAATCATATGGAAGTTTTGTACCACAGGGACAAAACATGTAGACAGGCAACTGGTTTTGTTTTCATTGTTGAAATACATTAATTGGGAATAAACCGCTAAGGAGTAGTAGGAAACAAATGAATCAACAACAATAAAATAAATTATATCAATAAGATTATTTGGTGCTTATCAAGCTCTAGCTCTCAGAATATTTGTAATACCAAGCATAAAGCTTTTATCCTTTTTTATTATAAAAAAATAAAGCTTTCATCTTTAAAGTAAATTTAAGGGAGTGCATGTAATGTAGATATGAAGATTTTCCAACATCCCAAGTAGAAACTCTAGTCATTAATACCAACATTCATATGGCGAATGAAGAACTACATACAAGCTAAGACTCCATGCATGAACTCTCTTACATGTTGCGCAGCATACATTTTTTCCTCTTTTTTAATTATTTTTGAAATGTAATATGACAATAAAATAAATTACAATAATAGAGGGTTTCAATAGCTAAACTTTTGTTCCATATTAAACAATAAACTTTAATGATGATCAAGCATATTAACAACAATATTCTTACTATTTGTTGTATCTTAAGCAACAAACTTTAATGATGGCCTAATTATTTTCTAAAATAAAATAAATAAATATAATAGAACTGATAAAATAAATAGAAAAGAATATAACACATGTAAGGGCCTACTTACTTTCTAAAATAAAATTTGATATTAATATTACGATACACTATCAGTATTCAAAATTTTAACATTTTATGTATATATCTATAATAAAATAATAAGATAATGATCGAAATTGTATATAATAGGAAATAGAAAAGTATTGTATCTAGGAGATTTTTAAATACAATATAGTGAAATCATTAGTAATTGTACTTTCAGTTTTAAGTAAAATTATGATCATATAATTGTAATAGACATTAATAAAACATTAGTGTAATCAAACAACCTGTGTGGGATATATATAGGGTACAAAACTAATAAAAAATATTCTTACTAATATCAACATATATTAAGCAAACATGGTTATTAAAAGTATCAATAATTTTGTATTAATTTAGTAGTATTAGTGAAAAGTTTGTTGTTTAACATGGTTTAATAAGCTAATAAGCTTCTGACTAGTGATATCATATTATTATGAACTCCGTTAAATAAGAGCCCTAGTTATTATCCAAATAAGAAGTATTAATAATAATATTATTAATATGGATATCTACATGACAAATCGAGAGCTTTGTGCAAGCAAAACCTTTATTTTATATATGTATATTAAGGTAGCATATAACCCGTGTGATGCAAGAGTTTGGAGTATGATTTTTTTTTTTCTCTTTACAGTTATTCTTAAAGGACAATATGGCAATGTAAAAGCTTATAAATAGAGGGCATCAATATCCAATTTTGTGTAAGCTTTAATAACAGCCAAATAGGAACTGTCATCATCAATACCACTCTTCACATGGTGAACAAAGAATGCTGCACAAGTTGAACTTCTGCTCAAGAACTCCTCTCACTAATACCAGCATTATTAATACCAATCCCCTATGATGCATAGAGAATGGCCTTTTCCCTCTTAAAATGCAATATTATAATGTAACAAATTATAATAATCAAAAAGATTTAATAGCTAAATTTTTATTAAATATTAAGTAATGAACTTTAATGGTAACCGAGGGTATTAATATTAGCATTATTAATAAATATTACATTATTAAACATTAAACTTTAATAATAGCTGAACATATTAATACCGACATCTATATGGTAAATAGAACATTTTGTTACAGTTTAATCTCTATTTTTGATATATATATATATATAATAGATAAGATAGTAGAAAATAGATAATACCATTCAGATTGTGCTCCGAGGTAGACCTTGCCCTTTTTTTAATTTTAGAACGAAATCTATGATTCTCTTTTCATCCATGTGTTTTTTTTTTTAAAAATGTACTTCATATTATTTATGCAAAAATAACAAAGAAAATACAAAAAAAAATTGCGGAGCATATTTATCAAATCTATGACGGATCATGGCCATTCATCAAGGTGTCATCTCTAATGAACAAGCACGTGCATGACACGTGCTCCTTTCTCTATTTATATGTGCCGGACATGACTCAAACCGTCCTCGCTCGGTTTGTAAGAAGAGGGAATACTTTTCCCTCTCCATCTCTCCTCTTTTTTTTTTTTTTTTTTGGTAAAAAAACGGCTACTCATTCATATAGATCTAACATGAGTACAGCCTGCCATGTCCATAGAAATAAAAGACAACAGAGAAGAAGGAGCGTCTACAGTAGACGTCCACAAAACATCCCCGGAATGCCGGGCCACAAAAGAGGCGACCCAGTCTGCGGCCTTGTTCGCCTCTCTAAATACATGACCAATCTGGAAACCGACTATCATCTGAGCCATCCTCCGAGTCTCCCGAATGAGGGGTGACCGTCGCCGTACCTGTCCATCCCCCGGATCCAATCGATCACCACCGCAGAGTCTCCCTCGAGGAACACTCGCTCGGCGCCAAGGACCTGCCTGGCATAGGATAATCCCTCCCAAGCAGCCCGTAGCTCCGCATCAACAACTGTAATTCCAGGTGTCCGACGCCCACCAGCAACCACCAATCTACCACCGTGATCCCTAATCACAAAGCCGACCCCTCCAGTCAAACCGTCTAGTGACCTACTGCCATCGAAGTTTACTTTGAGATAGCCAAGGGGTGGGGGTACCCAAGAGACAGTAACAAAAAGGGGCGCTGAAACAGCGTAAGGAGAACCCCAGGTGTCCCTGGCCATCCCAGAAGAAAACTCAGTGGCAGTCATCATAACCTCCCTCGCATGTCGTGCCGCTCTGTCCACCACCATCCTCGGAAGCCCCCGCCTCCCCTCAAATATGCCTGCGTTCCTATCCAACCAAATGTGATAAGACAGGTACGCCCTCATAATCCCCTCTGCTGCCAACCTGGGCCTACACATGGAATCTCTCAGCATCCGCAGCAGATCCTGCGTCGAGACTACCGCATCAATCAAGGGAACCGAAGAACACTGCCATATCTGTCGAGCTCTAGGGCACAGTAGGAGAACATGCTCAATGGCCTCTACGATATCACCACACGTCTCACAAAACTGAGATACCCCCATACCACGCCGAGCAAGCAAACTCCTCGTCGGGAGACATCCCCAAGCCACCTTCCAGATGAAAAGTGCCACCCGTGGGTGAATCCGTAATCTCCATATCCACCCTCCCACGATCTGTCGCGCTGGCGTCCTGCAGAACAACGCACAAAGATCCCTGGCCCTCACCCGCGACCGCCCCGTCGGAGTCCAAAGCAGCCTATCCGACACCCCTCCAGAGGGAATTGGCAAGGCCAAAATCAACTCCGCCAACTGCTCACCAAACACCTCCCTGATCAACCCCACCCTCCAATGACTCCCCTCAGAATCCAGCAGATCCCTGACCCTACACCCAGCTAGTCTCGCAGAGTCCACCATGGTCGGCATACGACATATCGGCCAATCAGTCACCCAGCTATCCTCCAGCACATCTATCGAGTGCCCGTCACCAATCACCCATCTGATCTCCGGAAGCACCACCATAGCTCTGGCACACATCACTCGCCATATCGGAGAGTGGTGACGCTCCATCCGCCCCCCAGGCACCAAGACACCATATTTGGCCCTCATCAATGAGGACCACATACTCTCTGGCTCAAGCACAAATCTGGCTGCATGCCTCGCCGCTAACACCTCCCGTCTCGTCATCAAAGACTGCACTCCCAGCCCCCCGGCACTGGTCGGCTGGCAAACACTCTCCCAGGCCACCAAGTGGATCCCGCCTTTGCCGCTCCTCCTCCCCCAGATAAACTCCCTGAACAACTGCTCAAGGGACCTCAAGACTGACACCGGAATATCGACGTGGGATAGAAGATAAATAGGAACAGATGAAAGTACAGAACGCACCAGTACGATCCTCCCCATCATAGACAATGAATGAGACTGCTAGCCCTCCAGCCTGCGTCTGACTTTAGTCACAAGGGACACACAGTCCCTAATCCTCAGACGTCGGCCACATAAAGGTACCCCCAAATAAGACATCAGGCCCTCCTGTTCTCCCACTCCTAGAACCTCCAGTATAGAGAGCTTCAGCGCCCCGCGCGTCTTCGGACTAAAGATAACAGCAGACTTATCCAAATTGACCTGCTGCCCAGACAGAGCACAGTAATCCCGAAGAATCTGATCTATAACTCGAGCCGACTGCCTCGTGGACCTGGCTAAAAGCATGCAATCATCAGCAAATAGCAGATGGGAGATCGCCACTGCTCCCTCCACCGGTCTGTAAGCCTCCAGCTCCTGACTCATCACTGCCTGCCGCAAGAATCTAGATAATGCATCCGCACAAATAATAAACAGCAATGGAGAGAGGGGACAACCCTGACGCAAACCCCCAGATGACGTAAAGAAATGGGAGGGCGAACCGTTCACCAAAATAGCAAAGGAGGGCACCCTGATGCAACCCATCGCCCACCTGATCCATGTCTCATGTACCCCAAACAACCGCAAGGACTGCTGCACAAAGTCCCACCTCATCCTGTCATAAGCCCTCTCCATATCAAGCTTAACCCCCATCAAGCTTCTCCTCATCGGAGCTCTGCTAAGATCAAACATAAACTCCTGAGCAATGAGTACATTATCCGATATACTCCGCCCCTCCAAAAAAGCCCCCTGCTCTGGGGATATAAGCCTAGGGAGCACCCCCCCTCAATCTGATAGCGAGAATTTTCGTCTTCACCTTGTACAAAGTCGTACATAGGCTGATCGGACGAAAATGACTCGGCTCCGTAGCATCCTGCCGTTTCGGGATCAGGGCAATGAAGGTCCTCTGCCACTCAGTCGCCATCACTGCTGTACTGAAGAACTGCTGTATAGCTGCCGTCACATCCCGTCCAACTATCATCCAATATCGCTGAAAGAACACCGGTGGGAACCCATCCGGCCCCGGCGCCTTGTCCCCTCCGAGGGACCACACCGCCTCCCTGATCTCCCTCTCTAATACCGGACTAATCAAACCAGAGTTCTCCTCCTCTGTGACCACCTCCCCTGGCGGTGGAATATCTGCTAGGCTCGCTCCACCAGTCTGCTCTGTCCATCTGCTCCTAAAGAAGCTCACCAGAATCCTCTGTATCACCTCCGGCTCCTCCGACTGCTGCCCCTCCTCATCCCTAATAAGTCTGATCCTGTTCTGATTCCTCCTAATCACTGTTGCCTGGTGAAAATATCTGGTGTTCCTGTCCCCCTCCATGATCCACTGTACCCTCGCCTTCTGTCTCCAAAATATCTCCTGCTGTCTAAGTAGGCCATCATGCAGAGCAAGTAAGGATCTAAGCTCCCCCACATCCTCATCTGACAGACCCCCCCCTCGAGCCTCCTGATCCTGTAACCTAACAATGGCCACCTTTGACTCCTCAATCCTCCTAAAAATGTCTCCCACCTCCTCTCGATTCCATCTCCTCAGCCTCCTCCTCGCCAACTCCAATCTCCGGGACACCCGGTACATGGCATCACCCCTCACTGGAGTGCTCCACGCCTCCCTGACCATCTCCCATGAACGAGGGTAAGAAAGCCATATCTTCTCGAACCTGAATGGGGGGTGCACCGGAACAAAGGCATCAGTGCTCAACAACAAGGGACAGTGATCAGATGCAATCCTGGGTAAGTGAGACACACGATGATCCGAAAATCTCTGGACCCATCCAGCTGTCGCACAAGCTCTATCAAGTCTCTCCCAAACCCTGGCCGGACCCTGTTGATTATTGCACCATGTGAATCTTGGACCAGTAAATCCCAAGTCAATCAACCCATTTGTAGTCAAAAAATTCTGGAATTCCTTAACCTTCCTCTCGTGGGAGAAAGGCTTACCCCCCATCTTCTCCTGAGGGTCGACAATACAATTAAAGTCACCCGCCATCAGAAAAGGGAAGCCCTGAGCAACCAACTGCGATGCCTCCTCCCACAACCGTCGCCTCTCCCTGAAGTCAGTACTCGCATACACCGCCGCAAGAACCCAGGGATCGTCTGTGCCCTCCGAGATCACCAGGATCACCTCTTGGCCACAAACATGAAACGGATCCAATCTACACGACTCCAGCCTCCACGTGACAATTATCCCGCCCGACAACCCACGGGACTCTACTGCATAGAATCCCCATGTCCGAGGGAGCACTCTCCTTGCCTTCTGAAGGCCCCTACCCGATAAACGGGTCTCAAACAAAATACAAATATCCGGTCTGTTCTGTAGCACAAACCTTCGGAACGCCGGGGCAAAAGAGGGCTTCCCCGCACCACGACAATTCCATAGGAGAACCTTCATTGTTCACCCCATGGGAGTATCACAACCCGCCATCCCGGGGTTGCAATCATGAAACTCCACCTCATTCACAGATCCCTCACTAACCAATCCTCCTCTGTTCTCCTTCCTCACCGCACCCTTCAATTGATCCAAGGCACAGAGGGGAACATCACTAGTCTCCGGCGCGGGGCACCCTACACGAACCACCACCTCATTCCCAGGTCCATCACAAGCCAATACTCCTGTATGCACCCTCTCCACAGCATTCTTCAATTGGTCCAAGACTCGGAGGTGAGCACCACCAGTCTCCGGCTGAGCCTCCTGGCCCAACACCGTTCCTAGCTCTGCTGCAGGAAGCAACGGACCCCTATGCAGCCTGCTACCAGAATCCTCACTCAGGCCACCCCCCACACCACAGGGTCTAGAGGACTCTCCCGTATCCGGCAGCACAGGGAGCTTACCCCGATCCACCTGTAAGGCTGTGGCCACCGCAGACGGAGGTTGGTCGAGCGGCCCAACCGCAACCCCCATCCCCACCGAAAGACACGGCCCTTCCTTCTTCCTAGCCTGCCGTGCCGCCTGATCAACTGCCAACTCCGGGGCCAACGCCGTCACAGAGAGGGACCGGGCCAGAGTCTTCCCAGTCGCCCCCACCACCACACGCCGAGAGGGACCACCGCCTTTGGACTCCCGCTCCGCCCTAGGAGGCCGACCGCCCACCGCCGAGAGGGCGGAGGGGAGCTCTTGCTCCTCCAGCGGCGGCTTCCCCCCGGCCTCTCCTTCCTCAAAGAACCAAACCCTCCCCCGGGGGAGGTCGAGCGAAGCAGCCCCTTAGATCTAGCCGGGCTTCTGCTTCATTTCATCGGGCTCCGACCCATACCGCCGAGGTCAATGGCATCAGCCTTGACCCCGAGAATGGATCCCACCTCGCCCGCATCATCAGACTCGACCCCATCCCGAACAAATTTGGGTCCCGCCTCACCCACAGCCCGAGTCGGCACTGAGTCGATTCCGCCCGAGCTCGGACCTGGATCCAACACAGCCGCCGCGCCTTCGGCCTGGGTGGAGTAACTCGGGCCGCCCTTGTTGACGCCTCCGCCGGCTTCCGAGACGTCCTTCTCCGGCGTCCTTCGGCGAGCAACCTTGGTGGGCTTTTGCCACCCGTCAAGGTCGATCGGGGAAGATCCCGCACCATCCCTGTGAAGGGTTTTAGCATGTTATAATGCGCAGCGGAAGTTAGGAATTTTAAAAATTTCTTGATAAAGTTTCTTAACATAAAACCCTTATAAGCACCCACGGCGCCCGCACATGACCCGTGACCATCCATGGGCCGAACACCGCGGATCCTCCGGTTCACCACCACCCCCATTCACCTGAGCCGACGGCCTCGGGGGCTCCATCCCATCACCAGGAATCTCCCCTTCTTCCGCCACCACGGCCTCCGGGATGGAAAAGCACAGTTCGCCATCGGATGCCCAATACGCCCGCACCTGGAGCAGGGAGCCGGCATGTTTTCATAGATGAAATCCTGCCAAAATACCTCCGCAACCCCCTTCGATGACCCCCTCACTAGCGTGCCCGGTTTAAGAGGAGCAGAGCAATCCAAGCAACCTTCACTCTGGCAAAACCACAGCGCCTCCCCTGCTCTGTGACCCCATCCAAGGCCAGAGGAGTTCCGGCAGAGGCAGCAATCCGCATGATGGTCGCCTTCTTCCAGTAATCCAAAGGCAACCTAGGCATGCGGAGCCAAACGACCACCCGGCTGAGTCCCTCGTCGCCCGGAATGAAGTTAGGACGCCACCGGTCCATTGCAAGAAGCTGACCGGCCACCATCCACGGACCGCTCGCCAGAGCAGCTTCCCGATCGACCTCGTTCTCAAATCGGACAGCGAAGAACCCGTCCATCAACAAGAAGCATTCCACCTCGTATCCCAAGCGCCCCACCCTTTTGATTTCCTTCGCCACCCAGTCCGCCGGAACATACCTCCCAAGACTTCTCACCAGGATCGTGGAGTTCCGCCACTCCGAACGACTTCCCTCCAGCTCCTCCTCCGGGACATCCACCACCTCGGAAAACCTTCTCTGCAGAAGTTCCAACACCCGTGGGGAGGACGATAGGAGGGGGATCCATGTTGCCTCCGCGGCTCTCCCTTGGCCACATCTGCCCATGAACGACCCTTCTCCGCAGCCCCGGGGCCTAAGCCCTTCGGCATCTCAGCTCCCGGCGCCGCCGATCCATCCCCCAAATCGGTCATCCCCACGCACCCTCACCTATTCGACAGAATACCCCAAAGACCCCCCAGAAAACCCGTCCTCCGTCTTTTCCGCCTCAACCTCTTCTCGTTCAAATGTGATATTTTTACCACCCCCAACTCTTCTCCTTTTTCAAATTCCCAGCCTTAAATAAGAAAGCTGAATATGAAGCGCTTATTATTGGGATTAAGCTTTCTAAACAGTTCGGTGTTCCGCAATTGAAGGTCTTCAGTGACTCCTAATTTATTGCCGGCCAAGTGCGAGGATCAAATATCCGCGTTGGGGAAGAGCACCCATGTTTCCACGCAGTGTTTTCCCTCATGGCTTTGCCCTTTAAAAGGTACCTCTGAAAAGAAAAGAGTCACCCTCCATTTAAGGCACAGCCCTCTTCGTCACTCAAGCAGTATGACACTAAAATCCCAGGATCCGCTCCCCCTCAGCAGCACTATTGCCTCACTATTTTGATTTAGGCATTGAAGGATCCTCTGCCAGAAATTTTTCAGTAAGCGGACTTTTTGCAAGTCATCATCGGAGAAGACCAGCTCTTCCACACATCGGTCGCCTCGTTCAGTTCGATTCTTACGGATTTCAGAGCAAGCCGAGGAATACTCCGACTTCAATCTAGGATTCAGCGGCAACTGGGTTGAAGAGTTGGTATTTTATTATCTAGTATTAAATGGCAAACTTCTGTTCATGAGCAGCAATTTAAAGTACGATAGATGATGGGTGCAAAGATGCCCTCCCTGGTGACACGTACGAGCTCCCGTAGAATCCCTGTTTGGAACCAAACACCGAATCACCTCCCACGTCAGCAGGGTAAGAGAACCCAAAGCTATCCCCAGCCACGTGCGATCTTTCCTCTCCCGTTGACTCCGAACCCTTGCAGTTATTTCTAAAAATGATATGGATGCCGAACCCCACCGACCCTAAGTTTCCTAAAACGTCACCATTCCCATCCGACGGCCACAAACACCCCATCCCACCATCCCTCGTCACATGGTGGGACCCATCCCACCATCCCTCGCCAACCGTTAGATCTCCCAATAGTTACTTCGCGATCCGTGCAGGCGGATGAAAAAAAGTTCGCAGCGGGCGCGATCCAGTGGTTGGATCCATCGTTCTTCGCTCGGAAGATACAACCCCTCCATTCCCCCCTTCCCATTACGACAGCTCCACCCGCCAAATTCATCGGGCCCACCACTGCTTTTTTTGTTGACACGTACGCTAACATCCTCATCAGATTCGTGCCAAGGAAGCATAAGTCCTCCATCGACACGTGCGCCGTGACACTTGGAAGCCGGTGGGGTCACCAGGCCATTGATAGGAGAGGGGTGAGGATAAAGGATAAGGTCCTTTGAAACTATGAATGTGGATTCTTCCGTTGCGTTTCCACCTTTCTCTCCCCTTTGTTTAAAATATTCTTTTAGCCTTCTCTTCTTCTCTTTCCCCTACGTCATTTTTTTCTAAAGCAAGTTGCCATGTCCCTCACGAAATTGCCCGGCAGACATTATGGCATGGCCCATGCTTTTAATTGCGCTAAAGAGAACATTGAGGAGCTCGGTTAAAGACGTCAACGAAGCCACACCAAGGTAAGACCTCTCACACGTAGCCAAATGTTTGGTGATAGCTTGCTAAAGTGACATGAACATTTATTTAACATAATCATCATATCATAATGGCACAACCATCACTTATAATCCACTCTAATGTTCTACCTAAAATACAGTGCAATTTTTTTATTATCGATGACCTTTTGAATGTAACTAGTAAAGGAATTAAAATGAGTGAGTTGAAATATACTACCTAAATTCCATGACATCAATCCCACAATAGGTAGCCCACGCGAAAGGTGAGATGCTAATAACCCCATCACCAGCATCAATACTAGGCAAGTTATTCTTATTGATGAACTTTTAGCTGAATATAATTAATTATTTATTAAGCACTCATTAGTTACAAATCGAGGACATTATTTGTTTTTATTGTTAATAGGTAGTGGCCATCATGTATGTTGCTGTCGCCTTTCGAATACATGCTTTTGTCACTGATTATATCTTATTTTTAAGAAAAAAATGGCCCCTTATTTTGGAATGTTGAATTGTTAATCCCAGCCTAATTATTGTTGAACACCAAATGCGTGACTAACAACAATGCCTCTTTTGCCACTATGCACCTCAACAGCACTCAAAAAACTAAAGGCTTCTCCAATTGGAGTAAGGACCAACCTATGTGCAATCAATTCCAGGTTGGGGTCTTCAGTCTTACTTGCCATAGGTTGCATAAGCTGCAATCTTCTAATCTAGTGAACAGATGTGTCAATAGAGAGTAGATAAGAGAGAAGCATTCAGCTGTTCGAGCTTTGTAAAATCAAACACACTATGCTAATCAGAACAAAAAAATGAGGGTCATCCACAGTTGATGAAAAAAAAGGGGTCAGTCACACAAATATAGACCAACTTTTCCATTGGTCCCTAAAACGGTTACTGAGTAGGTAGGAAAGACCATGAGGATTGTACCGACTAGAAGAAGACGACCCTTTCCTAACCCTCTACTGTGCTACCAATAAAAACGCTCTGCTATAAATAGTGGGGAAGGGAGGAGTTCTTTGTTACCCGAGAACTTTTCACATCCCTTATGCCCCTGTAGCTATTACCATTCTTCACCACCTTTATAGCTCCCTTCATGCTATGTCTTCCACCTCTCTGTCATTTTTTATCCCCTCTATGATATCGGTAGGAGGCAAGGGAGGCTTGTGGTGATGCTGCTGACAGAAGATAGAGAGCACATATGATGAGATGCATGGTGCTTCGCATCTCACTCCTCTGTGCTCTCTATGCTTCTGTCATCACCTTAGCCCCTTTTCTCATTTTAATCTGTCAAGTTGGAAACTGACTTGGTTGTTGTTTGTGTTCATATTTTGGCAGATGAGAGCAGGAGGACTTACATCCGGAGGGTGCTTGAGGGATAACGTTTGAGGTTAGCGTTGAGGTTTTTGTTAATGGAGTGTCGATTGTGTGATATGAAAATCACTGCTATGCTTTGGTTGTTTATTTGTTCGGCATTTTGGAAGGGATGTGTTTCGATTTTCTTCTATAATATGAGAACAATTTTGTGAGAGAAATATATGAAAATAAATATGATTCTTTGTTCTGCAGCATATATAGCTTTCTTGGATGGGTCTTCTTTTAAAAAGCTCTTCCAGTTTCATGTTTGGGAATGATATTCTTTTGTTATGTTCCTTCGTAAATTGTTTAATAACAGATCTGATTCGTATTTTCTCCATCCATATATATTACACAGACATAGTTAAGAGGCCTACCTTATCCAGATCTTGATGCATGATCCGATTTTTTTGTTGTCACCCTAAAAATTCATGCAAATTATAGTTGATTAAAGCAATACCTTTTGAATTTCTTATCGTAGAAAATTTATTTTTGTAGATTTATTGAATCTTTTAAGTTGTTCATCATGAATGGAGGATAATGGTGTTATGTGATGGCACCCAATTTTGGTGAGGTTTGGTTTCGCGTGCATTGCTGGCGTTTTTGTTGTAGGTGAGGGAAGTTGGGTGGATGGATTTGAAATGGAAGCATGATGGCTTTCTTTTTCTTATGCATATCCTCACTTCTCTCTCCCTGGCCATCCACCATGAGAACTGGGGCATTTAATAATTATACGCATACGAATACTTATTCACCACCGAGAAATAGGGAATTTATAGAAATAGGAATGGGTGGTTCTAGCTTTTTGAGCTTAATGGCTTGGGCTTGCGGTCATGCTTAGTTTTCGTATGTGAATGACAGAGATGGCTTTGCATGACCAATGGGATTAAGGTTGGGTTTGGCATTTTGGGTTTCGAAAGACTTGCATCAAGTTTTGGTTTATGAACATTTATAGACCATGACTAAGGTTGCACTTTCGTTTTAATTTGTTTGTGTCGTTATGAATAGGCTTCGAAATATGGGCTCGGGTTCGTTGTTGACTGGAATGTAAGTGTACAAGGATGGTTTTAAGTCATGGATTGTATTTGGCATGTTAATTTTGTTATGGGTTATGAGTGAGTAATCTTTGGTTTTGGGTTCGTGAAAAAAGATTATGGTATTTTAGGTTTGCTGTGCGGTATGGTTTAGAAGTCCGTTCGAAAACTATAGTTATAAAGAATAGGCCAATTAGACCGATAAGAGCTACCTACAACATCTTTTTTGTTTTCTTCTTTCTGGGATCTAAACCTTTGCGCAATCTACCAGCATCCACAGACTCATTCTTGCTAATACCATACTTCCCCTATGCTTTATATAGGCTCAGAAATACCTGAGTGGGTGGTCAAAAGAATTGATAAAAGATAAGCACAATTACGAAGCCCAGTCCATTGTTATGCCGATTAATCTTACGGTAAAGCTAGTGTGATGTTATTATGGAACAATCCATTGCAGCACACAGTCATGGACCTAAACAGGCCATTCATTGAATTCTAACTCGCTTGTTTCTTACCGAGCTAAACAAATCAACTCTAAGCTTTCGGCTACGTTGAAACAAGACCCAAGCATGTTCTGGATTCAACCTGGCTAAAAAGGCTCGATGGACCGGACCGGACCAAACCATGTCGCCCAACGTTCCAGACCAGTCAGTCACGAGCACCAACTACCTCACCTTTCAAACCGGCTGGTCAACAAGACAGCCGTGCAAAGAGTTCCTACCTTCTTCCAACACCATTATATAAGAAGGCACGAACCAATATAGAAGCCATCTCTCCACGCAACCTTCAGTCAAATACTCTCATGGACCCCCGCAGGCACCCTCCGCCGCCCGGTCCCTTTGCTCCTCCACCGCCCGGTCCCTTTGCTCCTCCACCGCCAGGTGCTTACGCTCCACCGCCGCCAGGACCATGGCAGCCCGGTCCAAGCCCTTCGCTGCGCCGCCGCCGCCGCCGCCGCCAGGCCCACCTGGCCCCCCTCCACCACCTGCCTTCTTCGATCCCTACGCGCCGCCTCCGCCAGGCCCACCGCCGCCGGGGCCTTACCCTCCACCGCCACCACGTTATCAATGAACAAAGCAGCCGCTTATGCCTCAACAAAGCAACGTCCACAATCAGGAGGAGCAAACGCGAAAAGTTGGAATAGATTGTTGTTGTTTAGGAGGGAATGATAGAAAGAAGTATTTATGTGAATAAATGAGGAGGCTATGCATGATTGTGTTACTAATGGATGGTTGTATGGTTGGATGATCGTTGTCCCGTTTCGTTTTGGGTTATGTTAATACCAGTATCTGACTCCTGCTTTTTACGTGATTTATGTAATAAAGGTGGAGTGCCAATCCAAAGATATTATGGAGCTTAGTTCGGCTCTTGTTCTCGTCTTCACTGGCTTCTGTCCTGAATGACTAAGCTTAGAAAGGAATATTTGGGGTGCTTCACGCCATACAGCTTTCCATGCATCTTCTCCTGTCCCTGCCCTCCCCTGTTCCCCTGTTTCTCTCTGATCCAGATATCAGTGGATCGGCAAAGGGTTTCCAGTCAATCATCAGACAAATGGAGGAGCAAATTGTTAAATCTATTTCCAATTTGATCTCGATGATTATCTTTATGACTTAATCTTTTTATCCATATTGTAAATATTTAGACATGTATTTGTTATAAAAAGGATGCGCATACAAAAAAGAAGAAACCAAAATATAATTACGTTATATGAATATAGGATCTCAGCTGATCATTTTGAGGGTTCCTTTTTTTTTTTTTTTGAGGCAAAAATGTGAACAAAGGATATCAAGGAGAATTACGGCATGACGGAAAATGAAGCCAGAGTCTATAAGCTGGAAGAACAAAGTATAACGCATGAACAAGATGCATCACTGCGAGTATCACAACCTTGCACCGATTTCAAGATCATTACTCAAAACAAAGCCAAGCACTGAGCATCACCATCACTGAACAATCAATAGCTCACCACATATCAGTTAATGCCCTGCTAACAACGATACAAAACCTCTTGTATCTATTATTTGGATGCGCAGAGCCTATATTTCTTAGGGGTAAAAATACGAGGAGATGGTGCAAACAAAGAACAGAGAATGCCCCAATCTCACCTGCAGTCTTAGTTGATGCAAGACTTCCGGGACACTGGCTGCGGTGTCGTAAGGTATATATATAGTGTGTCACCCACACACTCGATCAGACACGAGTCCAACTTCGTAGCTGGATCGGTCATCCTCGATCTTTCAGTGCATTCGCCAACAAATCCGCAAATCAAATGGCAAGAGGTTTCTATCTGATAGAATACACCATGATACCAGTACTTATTTTGAAAGGGATGGCTAAAACACTTGTTCTCTATGCCATCGTTAGCAAGCCATACTAGTGAGGGAGTGGACCGTATGATAATGGTGGAGTGGGCAGAGGGACGGTGGCGGCCTAGGCTGTTATGCTCGGGGCGGCGGAGGTCCACGGCGCGGCAGCCTGGGCGGTGGCGGAGGTCCCGGACAGGGCTGGGCGGTGGCGACGGTCTGGGCGTGGGTTGCGGTCTTGGAGGGGGTGTCGTTCTAGGCGGGGGCCTCAGCGGTGGCGGCGGTCGGGGCAGGGGTTGCGGTCTAGGTGGGGGCGGAGGTCCGGGCGATGGACGCGGTCTGGACCTGGGGGGTGGCGGCGGTATCGGGGGGTTCTGGCCGGCGCAGTGGCCTTGGTGGTGGCGGAGATTCCGGCCAGGGGCTGGGCGGGGGTTGCGGTCTTGGAAGGAGTGTCGGTCTAGGTCTAGGCGGCCTCGGCGGTGGAAGTGGCTATCTAGGCGGTCGTTGCGGTCTAGGCGGGGGAGGAGGTGGGCCTGGGGGTGGCGGCGGTCGGGGCGGGTGTCGCGGTCTGGGTGGTGGTGGTGATCTGTGCCTCGGCGGCCTGTGGGGCGGGGGCGGCGGCGGCCTGTGGGGCGGGGGCGGCGGCGGCCTGTGGCGTGGCGGCGGCGGCCTGTGGGTGGCGGCGGTCTGGGCGGGGGCGGCGATCTGGGCCTGGGCGGTGGTGGGGGTTCTGGCCGGCGGGGTGGCGGCCGGGGCGGCGCCATTCTACCCACAGCGATCAAAGGTAGTTGAAGTGGGATGAACGTTTGGCTCAAGGTCGAGGAATCTTGCCCTTAGGCTTAGATAAAATCATAAAATAGAAGGTTAGGATCCTCTCTCTCCATCGCTGCTGAACTTTAGATGAGGCCAACAAAAAATATCAATAATATAAAAGTAATTAAAAAAAAGAAGAAAAAAAAAAGTGATAACCACGAATGCTTCTTACGTTCTGGTTTTGTTTATTTTTTTATTCTACCATTTTGTCTTCACAGACTATTGCGTTTTTACGGTTACATACCTTCTCGGGCAAAATCTCTTCACGTTGACCGTATTTTTTTTCGATAAGGTGGCAAAATTAAACTGCCCTAATATACATAGAGCTAATAGCATCCGAGTACAAAATATTATACAACAGGGAAGGCAATAAAAATGTAGACCTTCAAAATACTGATTAAAAAGATGAGTTATAAATGAAGTTATCTCATCTTCTGCCCTGTTGACTTATATATATATATATATATATATATATAATATATATATATATATTATATATATATATATATATATATAAAAAAGATTATCAGCCTCAGAACCAGCAAAGTATGATGAGCGGCATCCTTGCAATACTTCAGTGAGATGGTTCATTCGAGGGTGTAATTTTATTTTATTTTTTTTCCGATACTGAATTGAAAAATGTTTGGTCCATCCCAGACGGTCTCCACAGCCCGTTCTAAGCCTGTTCGCACTTGGGAGCGGAGGCCACGATGCGTACGGCATCATTGATCAAATCAAAACCCATTCTACTCGGCCAACAAAATATAAATTGTGATTCATGGGCCAACCCGCCCGTATTTACACAAGAATTCTAGATATACAAGGAGTAAAACTCCCTTGCCCATATTTTCTTATTTGTAAGATTGCGATGGTAATTACGTAGTAGAGAGGCATTGCATGGTGTGATAATGGCGGACCAGGAGGATTGGAGGACTGTGCTTAGGAGGATCAAAAGGACCCAAAGAAAGAGCAGGACAAGGCAGTGCAAGCAATGGCGGCCCATGCTGTGGCTCGGAGGCGTGGTGACGGCAGATGGGGGGATGAATTGCACCCGAGGTGTTGGATATTTGGCTCATTTGGGAAGACTCCTAGTTGATTGACTTGCAGGTCTGCACACGTTATTATCTTTTACTCCGCAATCTAGTCACGCTGATCTTTGATCTTTTGACTGTTGGTTAGCTGGCTTCCCATGGTGGATGCTTCTTTGTTAAGAATTAGCAGCCGGCCAATAGATAAATTTATTCTTTTGAGAAAAAGAATACATGAGTCCTTGTCTCATCTTTATCGTATGGAATTGGATAGAATTTAGCAACAACACTTTAGTTTTAATAACAAAAGTCACCTATAGGTGAGCTATACAAGGAATCAGTGGTTGACCTCCCCTATTTTCGAGACCTTGAGCAGCAATCTTTGTCTCTATAAACATTCTTAAAAATTTAGGCAAGCATGTATCAAAATCTATTTGTATGTCAACTACATTGAGGGTATGTTTGATCGGGTGGAGTTGTGCACGGGAATAGATATAGAAATGAGTAATCTCATTCCAATTGTTTAGTTGGATCGAGGAAGTCCTATTATCATTCCAGTTCTAAAAAAAAAACAAAGAAACCCTAATCTCCCAAAACCCAATCCGACTCTCTCTTAATATTTAAAATCCATTTCATTTTTATTCTAATTCTAGCTACGAACCAAATACACCAAAAAAATATGGCCATTTCGATTCTCAATTCGGTCCATTCCGATTCCGATTCTAATTGTAAACCGAACGCACCCTAAATTCAGTCTAGTCCTCTTCAATTGGTTTTGGTCAAATTAGTTCAAGTTTAATTAGGTCCACTTCCTTAATTTGATTTTGATTTGCATTTGAATCCTTCTAGCAAGACTGAAACCATTCATGTTTTCAATTAATGAGGCGTAGCTCATTTTCCTTGGACACCCCTGGCCTAGGTCCACTACAATCCTGAGACAATAGTTTGGGCCTAAGCAGCGCTACAACTGGGCTGGAATTATGTTCAGCTAATTGGATGCTCATTTAAACTGAGCCAAACTTCTCTCCCCAATATTCACGGGGCTAATGAAGCCTGAAGCCATGAGTGTGTTTATAACTTGATTCGCTTGGAAATCAGCTCGAGCCAATTCAAGTTCAGTTAAGTTCAGCTGGATTTGGACCATTTTGATTAGATTGCAACTTGAAACGTAGTTGACTAACCTTCCCAAATTCAAACCCATAAATATGCATATTGTGTTCCTTTCACAATTCCCCTATTTGATTGATGTCTGATTAAGAATAATCTTTAATGCGTTTAATTAGTGGATGAAAATGCATCAAAAGGTATTATAGAAGCCTGGCAGGTTCCAGAACGAGGTGTTAGTCTAATAATAGTACGTGGCCTTTCTGCCTCCAATGGTGGGTCAGTTGAAGAATTTGTCCCTTCTTCGATCCGTGACAATTACAACTGGAGGCTTGGGATCCACAGTACTATTTCCACTGTCCAGGTCTATTTTGAGCCATTATTTGCTCATAAAATTGAATGGAATTAGGAACTCTATCCACAATGAAATGACAATTGGCCGGTAAATATGCCATCAGATGGTTTGGATTTTTCTATTAGAAAGAGGGGGCCAAAGCTGCCTTATTTATTTAATCTAACAAGAGCTAACCTATTATGAGACCGATCCATTTTGTTCGAAAATTAGGTCAAGCAAGTTTACGATCCAGTCTATAGGTCTGGATCTTGATTGAAACCTCCCTACCCTTCCACAACCCTTATGGTAGGAGTAGGACTAAAAATCGATGCTACAGTTGTTCCCTTAGTCTCCAAAGGCCTGAATTTTTGGTGTTTATGCTGCAAAGATTACACTGTAATTTAGTTAATAGTTTGAATGTCCAAATTTGCTCCATATCCTATTTGGGTATGAATGAGATGCACTGCAAACATCATGGGGCCCAACATGTGAATCATGCATGTATCTCAAATACTTATCGGCATGATGTACCACCAACCCCACATTTCACAATCAATGTCAGCCTCTGTCGGATATAATTTGTACCCTTCCTGAAGCCACCACAAAGCGAGACTACGTCCTCATACCGAGCTGAGAACTGCATGGTGTGGTTAATTAAAAGCGGCGGTTCGACCATTTCAGCCTAAACAAGTTTGGCTTAAGAGCGATTCTTGGGTGGTAATCACTTGGATTAAGTCTTGCGAGGCAGTTTATGGAACTCCTTTAGAAAGCTATATCACCCCCCGGTAATTGATATTTGGCAGGTGGCTGACCCTATAGAATCTTTCTGTGCTTCCCAAACCCATCTGCAGGAGAATCAGGATAGTGCATGGAATGCTATTTGGGATGCCAATTTCCCTCCATTACTGGCTAGTTTAGTTCTTGCTTATTGTATGGGAGTTATTTTTGAACGTTGTAACTAGCTAGGCACATAAGGAAAGAGAGATTAGGCCAAGAACTTTCAACATAGGCTACAAAACAAGAAGAAAAAGGAACAAGAGAAAAGGAAGATTGCAACATAATTATAATTTAAGACCAAAGCTCAATCCAGTTATGGATTAGTGCCGAGTTGAAATAGATGCTGACCAACCAGATAAGATAGCTGAAAGGCAGCAGCAAGTCATTGCGTTCGACATCCAAAAGTGGACAGTCCCACTCCTTTGCGCCACGTTCACGCTTTTAGTTTGCTCCAACCGGAATGGGACATGAAGCCCCCAGCCAAACTTTGTTAATGATATGAAACCTCCAATGAACGTGTGTCCAGTATAAGGCATAAGCTGGTCTCATGTGACATATCTATAATAAGAAGATGCATCGCTGCAATTAGCTAGAAAATATTGCATCGTATAAAGCTAAAGGAATGTTAATTGGAAGGAATCGTTTTTCCTTTTTGTTCTTTTGCGTGTAAGATCAATCATACCCAAACAAGATCAACAACTATTTGTACATCAACCAATACATTGGGACTTTATTGCACGTACACACACACGACTAGGTTCCACATATGAACCGGCAAGGACGGGAATCCTGGTACAGAAATGTAGAACACCACAGCACCGGCGTCTCTCATGAAGAAGTACATAGTATTTGTCAGATCCTATCGCGACACCGTTGCTAGTGGACGGAGTGATCATGGTGGTGGCGGGCCGCGCGGTCTATGGTGATGAGGCGGCGGACCGGGCGGCCGCGGCCCTCGTGGTTCTGGCCGGGGTGGCGGCGGCCTCGGCTGTTCTGGACGGGGCGGCGGACGTCCCGGCGGCGGGGGCCTGGGCGGTTCTGGCCTGGGCGGCGGGCCCCTCGGCGGTTCTGGCCGGGGCGGCGGGCCCTTGGGCGGTTCTGGCCGGGGCGGCGGGGCCCTGGGCGGTTCTGGCCTGGGCGGCGGGGCCCTGGGAGGTTCTGGCCGGGGCGGCGGGGCCCTGGGAGATTGTGGCCGGGGCGGCGGGGCCCTTGGCGGTCTGGCCGGGGCGGCGGGGACCTGGGCGGTTCTGGCCGGGGCGGCGGGGGCCTGGGAGGTTCCGGGCGAGGAGGCGGAGGGCCGGGTGGGCGTGGCCGGGGTTCAGGCCGGGGCGGCATGGTGATGAAAAGGGATGGTATGTAAGAGTATGTTTGGTTAAAGATCCGGAAGGTGGCCTCTTAATTATAGGGGAGATGGAGGACGCAGTTGCTTGGCTTGGAGGCCAAAAATGAAAGCTTGTCATCATCATGATAGTTTGCCTTTGACTTGTCGTTGGATGGACTGCATCACCATGGATGATTCTTACTTCTTAGTTAAGAATTCAGAGAAATTATCAGCTTCTCACCATCCTGGGGGCAATGCATCCCGGTTGGAAGAAGAACAGGGGACCAAGGTTACGGGTTGTCAGCAAATTAATGCGTCTCTTGGAACAACTTTACCTCGGTAGTATGGCTTCGGTCAGGCAGGGCCGCAGGAGGGTTCTGAGTGGCCTTAGAAACAGTGTAAGTTTTAACATGGCTGGCCCATTTGCATCCCTAGGTTGGTATCACACACTCATAGAGTGCTACTTTTATCTAAAAGATTATGACAACAACAACTGAAAATTATCTTCCTCTTCTTTCCCAGTTCCCATCGGAACCATTGGGAATTCATCGATATGATTTTTTTTAATTAATGTAAGAGTAGCAAAGTCAAATATGTATTATTTGTTTTTCTTTTTTCTTTTCAGCTTTTGGCCTAATTTACAAAATGCGTTTATGTTCAGTTATGTTGAATTGGGTCTCCTCTTTTTCGATTTAAGTTTAATTGGACCTGGCCCCTTACTTAGGTTCTAATTGGCTCTGTATGTAGCAAGCCTGAAACCATTCGTTTGACGCTAATCGTCGATTCAGACGTAGCAAATGTGGTCGTGTCCATTTACTTTGGTTGGATGGGTTCTTTTGATGACAATTTTGGCCTGGGTTGCGCTCCTTCCACTTGAGAGTTCTTTTGATGATTAGTTGGGCCTCTCCCCACTATATCTAGGCCGAACTCACTCGGCCTAATCTCGATCTTGTTTCAAATTCAGCTGAAACTACTGGAAACTCAATAAAAACTGAAAGATACTTGGCTTCAAATATTTGGATTTCTTCTTTTATTTGTTTGTTTGTCTTTTATTTGGAGAGAGAAATCCACCTTAGTTCATCCACGTTATTATCCTCCAAATAATTACTAAAATAATGAAAAGTTGTAGAAGAGAAAGAAATTAAAATAAAATGAAATAAAGTGATGGAGAAGAGAATTAAAACCAGCAGAAGAACACAAAAGACATAGCATGTCTTTCGATGCTGCACCACCTATATCTCCACCTAGACACTGATCATATTTCAATTGAAAACACAAACAAAAATAAAAAAAAACAAAACTTGAAGCACCACCATACCACTTAAATGAAATTGCCTAGATTCTTCTTTTGAAGCCTATAACATTACACTCGAAAGAAGTCATGACATTTATAATAGACCGTTCTTTATCGTACTATATCCATATCGAATTGGTATATGATATCTAACATACTAATATTCGGTACACCAAATTTTATAATATCATATTACGTATATTGATATTGTAATAAAATGATGTTGGTATAGAATCCAGTGCTGAAACGATAAACCTTGCACTATAGACCAAGCTTCACGTGCTTGAAAGTAACCAAGTGCAATTTAAAGGATAAAAAGACACATAGAAGTACCATCAAAGCCTGTAGGGATCCAGCACAGTGAGGTATTAGGTGCGGCCTCTGTGCCTCTGATATGGACCCGTCGCGTAGGACCACCGGATAATTCAAAGACTACGTCCCTTCTCAGGTAGGCCAGCCGGTGACTGTAACAAGAGCTATGAGCTTTGGGTCCATTGTACTACACAATTTTAGTGGTCCATATGGGTCAGCTGGCATTGTAGATGCCATTGGATGGTTGAGATTTGTTGTGAGAAGGGAAATATGAGGACCCTTGGATGTTGGGACTGAGAGCTGAGTGGTGTGCAAGCTCAACCGCATGGAATAGAATTCAGGCCACAGTAGCAGCGGTTCAGGTCTCCATGCAAATCCCAAATCTAATGTAGTCTGTTAAACTCTAAGTGTTTTCGAAACTTTTGGTAATGTTGATTGAATCTTGGTTTAGAGTTCAAACATGTAGCTAGCAATAAGTTGATATTAGGAAGGGCTAATTCATGCCTTCTATTTTATATCCACCTATTCTCGGAGGGTTGTCTCCAACTAGAATTGTGCTTTGGTCATACGTACAAGTCTTAAGAGATGATAACATCCAAACAAGCGCTCTTAACCAGACCCAGGCCAACCAGTTATGCAAACTAGTTGAATTTAGAGTCTAATTTGTGGACCTAAGTTTAGAAACCAATTTTTAATCAGACTAAGTTGATCATCAATTGATCCCCTTTTTACATATGGAAAAATGTCTGCACTAATGTAGGTGGGTATGATTTGAC
The DNA here is from genome assembly GCF_009389715.1 of Phoenix dactylifera. Classification (NCBI taxonomy): domain Eukaryota; kingdom Viridiplantae; phylum Streptophyta; class Magnoliopsida; order Arecales; family Arecaceae; genus Phoenix; species Phoenix dactylifera. Next base: position 300,352 of record NW_024068001.1, read on the forward strand.
CATTCCATTGCTGAACTAAACCAACATCCTCAACAAATATTATTGTTTAATCCTATTTTCCGGGGGGAAAAACAACCCTAGTTCCACAAATACGTTCGGGCTTGGGATTTGAGAGTGAAAGATAGTGAGAGGTCATGCATACTTTTCTTGTAATCAAGGCATCCTCATGTCTAAGGAACCAAGTGGATCTCCTCGTCCAACTTTACATTATCTCCAAGAGTAGGTAGTCATCATGGCATTGAAGGCTTAAATCTCACTTCTCCTTTTCAACAAGCAAATTAAGATCATAAAGTCTCGAAGCAAATAAAAGGCCTATCCCTGTCAGTCAATTAGAGTAGTGTCATAACATTAAAGATTCTGATGGTGAGAACATCAAGTGGCATTTGAAATTTGTATACCAACAATTTCTTATTTTTGAGCTCTCAAATTATATTTTGTACCGGCTTCATTTGCTCAATGAAAATCATTAGGCTCTGCCAAATCATTCTCAAAAAAAAAACTGCTTTTCAAATTAAAGTGTATTCGGATGTATTAGTACTTAATGTTAGATAGCATTTTGTTTCAGATATATACCACTACCAAGCTTTAGTACTTAATTTTACATCAATTGTTTCTTGGAAATACGGGAAGCATAGTGGTATGAGCACAAAGTACTGAGAGGTGAGTATTTGATCTCTCTGAGAATAATTAGCTAGTTTTATTATAAGGAATGAGGAGAGAGAAACTAATGCAGCTCTTTATTCTCCCTTTTGTTGAAACTTGTGTTAGATATGCAAAGTAAATGGGCTCCTATTATGGACTAATTTGCTCACGACGAGGTTCCCTATTCCAAGTCTCTAGAATGAGGATATCGAATAATTGTATGACTTCACTTACAATTGTTCTTCTTCAAAGAAGAATTTTTGATTGTAGCAATAAAAAAAAAATCCTTCTTAAAATTACTATCTTGGATTTTAAGTAAAAAATAACAAAAACAGAAAAAGGAGCAAAAGGTGATTTACTAAAGGTGCTTGTATTCAAGTATTTGATCCCACCTACTTAAGTGTACTGTCTATCCCCCTCTGTACTACCTGCAACTATAGTGTATGCATGAAAAATAGAAAA